>NC_134358.1:135279952-135492452 GCF_048569485.1 Anomaloglossus baeobatrachus
TTCTTTGGGAATTTAATGTCCTTTATTATGCTCTGGGGCCCTCCAAAGGTCACCGTATAATATTAAAAAAAATCCTTATACTCACCCCCCACTAATCTCTCCGGTCCTTCCATTGCTCACCATCACCTGTCCCGCCCTTGTTGCATCCTCTTACCACATCCGCAAGTTCTAAATCCACATTCCTCCTCACACTAGGCCGGGACTACCGGCTCTGATAAGACCCAGGAAGGTTCTGCCCAAGCGCATGTAAGGTCGCAGGGTCATCGTCCTTCTGTGTGCCGTGCCCTTGAGAACTGGGAATTTCAGGGTTTGGGGAGATGAAAGCTGAATCAAATGACAAAAAATCCTGAGTTTGGAGAATGTGGATTTTCGGAATATTCGAGTAGAATTAAATTCCTCTTAAATATATTTGCTCATCTCTACTTAACACCGTACCAACTGTTTGTCATGTCCCCCCCCGGAGTCTGCCTCTGCGACTTCAGCTCCGATCACCAGGTGACGCCGTGTTCCCACCGTGGATAGTGATGGGAGAGGAGTCGGTGCCAGTGGCTCTGCTGGGTGCAGGCTCCGCTCATCCACTGGGCTGGGTTTCCCTGGGACCTGCAGTACCACTGGCTGACTGTAGGTGGCGTGTGTCTTCCAGCTGAAGTTTACCATCATTCAGCTGCAGCCAATGGGAAGACACCACACCCTTCTTATTCCCCCTCCTGTCATCTGACCACTGCCAGAGATAGTTCTGTACTCCTGGTTCATGTGCTGTTTGTATGATCTTTGCTTGTTTTTTGACTACCCTCTGCCTGTCGTTTTTGTACCTTGCTGCCAGTTCCGGATTTGACCTCTGCTTTGTCTCCTCACTACGCCCTTGCCTGCCGCTTCTGTTCCTGTTTAGCATTTCCTGGTTTTTGACCCTGCCTGACCACCACGGACTACAGCCTACCACAGCTGGTGATCTCTGGGGCTCTGTGTAATTCCAAATCCCTGTATAGGGGTTAAAGGGTGGCAGAGTTCTCGGGGTCCTGCTTTGTGAGCGGCTTTTATCTAGCCTCCCTTTACAGCCAGTCTGAGTCTGTGGCTCCAGGCAGCCGTTACACTGTTACACAGTACTAGTTAAGTTATCAAATGACACTCCCTTTTCTGACATCTCGTCCTGAAATGTTGCCTTTTGGACTAGAATATCAAGCATAGTTTGCTGAAAAAAAATGGTTTCCAACTATTTTAGCTTCTACATGTCTGTTAGGTCTTCTTTATAGACAATATATTCAGGATTTTCTTTTGAAAGAAACAGAATTTTCATGTCTTCTGCTTTGAGGGTGGAGTTTATCGATTTCAGATCTTTAAACTCTTTACAAGCCATGACATGCTATGTACGTCATGAGCTGTCTACCTGCCTTTGATGTGGGCTCGTACGTCAAACTCACATCTTTCCCTACAGATGAAGGCTGAATCATTCAGATTAAGACATCGTATATACCCCAAAACAATATCAATAAAAACATCTGCTCGGGTGCAAAAAACAAGCCCTCACGCAGCCCCAGAAGCCAAAAATTGAAGACAACAGTTTACGAAAAGTTGTGACACAAGCAAGATTTTTGTTTTTGAGAATTTCAGATTTTTTTCTCACTACTTAAATAAAACAAACACTTTACATGTTTGATATTTATGTAATCGAAATGACCTGAAGCATCCTACTGCCATGATAAAATCGTACTTTAATGATAAAATAAACCCCTTCAAAAAACATTACAGAATTTCCCTATTTTTGTAATTTTGCCACACTTGGATTTTTTTTTCCGCTTACCATTACAACATATGATAAAATGGATGGTGTCATTCAAAAGTACAACTCGTCCCGCAAAAAAACAAGCTCTTATACAGCAATATTGAGGAAAAATAATAAAATTATGGCTCTTCGAATAAGGGGAGGGTTAAGGACATATTTTTTATGTGCAACTTTTTAAATATTTGCAAAATTTGCCAAAACTGCATTTCAGTCCCTGCCCTGGTGGGTTTTTTGAGTTTGCCATTTTTGGATGCAATCTACAAAACGTGACTGCGACTTTGAGTGATGAAAAATTCATGATCCGTGTGCCCCATTTTGAAGAATTTTGCACAAAAAATGTCAATTAATTCCCCAAGACAAAAAAGGCAAGTGACTAAAAAAAATGCAAATGATGAATTAGGAACATAGTCTGTTTACTGTTGTAAAGCAATGGCAATAGATGATAAAACATCAGCATTTATTCCGTTTTATTCATCATTCAAGTACAAAATTGGCTTTATTTGCTCCATAACTCTGGTATATTTTCATCTGGTATGAAGCTGTCTACTTTATCAAAGGGCAAAACAAACCTGACTACTTGACATTAATTTACAATAGCTGTCATGGAGAATAAAAGACAAAACTAAATTGTCACATTTTATGCACAGTCGATGGCACGTCCAGCGTTCTCTTCTTGAAAATTGTTGGCAACAAAAAGAGAATTTCTGATCTATAAATTTAATGTTATAATTTAACAAAATGACTTAACTTTCTTCAATATTGTCTGGTTAATTAGATTGTGCACTCAGATCTAGTGACATCGCTACACATTCTGTATCCGAAAATCTCACGCCTTAGGGCAGACAGCTGTATTGTCGGTCAGTGAGTGCATCTAGACAAAACATCGGATCACACCCATATTACTCTATGAGGCCGAGCACACCAGATTTTATTTCCTCTGACTGAGCTGATCAGATATTTGGATAGCACTCGGCCATGCAAGTGTAAAGCTATTCCTGGTGCAGTTAGAAGCTAAACCACCAGGTGGCGCCAAAGCACAAACAGACAAGAACTCTTAGAAGGAACACTAGGTGGCGCAGAACCTAGGGGAGAGTAGTAAACCAGTCTAAGGTCGATGCACAGAGAGGTAACGTCAGGACAATAGGGAAAACCGAGACAGAGTCAGAGCGCTAGCTGAAGTCGGTACACAGAGGAATCAGTCAGTAAGTAGGGATGACATTAGTCCACAGGGATGGGAAGGAATGGAGAAGGTGTGTTAGACAGAGGGAGATGCACGGAAAGAGGAGGACAGAACACCATGATGAGCAGTACGGAATCAGGGGATAAGATGGAGAGGAGTCACAGAGAGGTCAGAGAATGCAGGCACAGGCAGAGGGAGGAAGTCGGGAGCGGAGGAGGAGGGGAGCGGTAGTGGGTCAAGATCAGGGAAGACACAAGCAGACCAGAGCTGAGTACTTGCCGAAACTGGAAATATCACCGGCAGCGCTGCAGCAGGATCGACTCCGTAATAAAGTGGAGGGGAGTCCAAATCGAGGCCGGGAGGAACCCCTCCCGCAAGGTCAAGGAGAGGCTGAAAACCCAGGGCGACCAAAAGGGTAAGCCAGCTCTTCAGGAAGCCAGCCTACAGGGCAAAGTTGAGAAACCGGCTGTGCAGGATGGCGGGCCTGCAGAGCATGGTCATGACAGCAAGTCAAAGAGTGACTTACACAGCAGTATAAAGTGTTGGACTGAAGTTATAATGTAGAACAGTAATGGAGACTCCATTCATGGCTTAGGGGTGTGATTACAGCACCTGAGGAGGACTATTCCTGGGGAATAAACCTCCCACTGGACTAGTGCTGGCTAATTAGCATATTATAAGCAGTGATATAAAAGAGGTTTAGAAACTCACACATCTGATTAAAATGTAAGCATATGGAACTGACACTGATTGCATTCAGGTGTCTTGGAAAACCTGACAGATTCCCTTTAAAGTGAATCAATCACCAGGATTTTCCTATGTAAACTAAAGCCAGTGTTATACTAGCACTATAATGCCTAATTTTATACATACCTTTAGTTGTCATATTGGATGTATAGTTTTTGAAATACAGGCAAGTAAAGTTACAGAAATGTACAGCTTTCTGATTGGTAGCAGCTATATATCTAATATGTGGGTGTGGTTTTGCTATCTATACCTACCCCCGTCTGTCTCCTTTACATCTGTAGTTGATTTAATGTATGGGCAGCATTTCTAACATGCCCCTATTACGTGACAGAAATTACTCATACCTGTAAGGAGCCCATACAGTCTAGCATCTACAGAGGCAGCAGATGGGCGGGAACAAATAGCAAAACCCCACCCACATATTAACTATTTGGCAGCTGCTGCCAATCAAAAAGCTGTACATTTCTGTAACTTTACTTGCCTGTATTTCAGAAACTATACATCCAATCTGACAACTAAAGGTATGTATAGAATCAGCATGATAGTGCCAGTATAGCACTGCATTTAGTTTATATAGGAATATCCTGGTGATTGATGCGCTTTAATGTGTTTCTTCCTCAGTAAATTCGTACACATCTATCATTGTCCTTCAAAGATGTTTTAAGAACCTTAGCTCTTCTTTTCAGGCTTTTGGTCGCTTGCATAATTTGTCTCCTCTTGAGTAACGCCATGCTTTATATGATTTTATAATGCAGGTATTTAAATCATGAACAATACGAAAGAACGTCGAAAGTTGAGGAGTGCATTTCTTACCAGAAGATTACCGTCAGTTTACGCAGCCAATAGCTCTGTAAATCAAACCTTATCATTAGGCGCTAACATTACTTTGTTGTGCCTCTGAACTAGACGTAATTCAAGCTGATGGATAATAAATGTGTGAGGAGACGAGGAGACACTTGTTATTCCCTCTACAGCTCTCTAAATCTCACACACGGCATTGGTCCTGTCCACCATGCAGCATTATTGGAGTCATAATAAATGACTAGGTTTATGTTTTATAGCATCTAGTTGTAGCATAGAGGACCCTTAAAGGTTTATTTGTTCCCTTATGGTTTATTTTTCCATTCCTCAGAGGTTTTCATCTCCTCATTAGTCACTGAAATAAAGATTGACTGAATATAGAAACATAAGGATAAGAAAAAGCACTACATCTTGATACAATATAATTATTTACACCAGCACTGTAGTTCCTGTGACTCTGCATAGTTTGGCACCCCTCAAGTATTTCAGCTACAAACGCTCAACTATTGAAAAACTATAGTCTGGAAAACACTTGGATGGACACTTTGAATTACATTGTGCCCCAATTCATTATTTGTGGGGGTTTTAGGTCACTTTCCTTTTTTGGTTTATGGTATTGTCGTTTTTGGCGGAAAATACATTAAAATGGCGCATACAATACATGAATTTGACGCAAAGTCCAAAAATTGGAACTTTTCTTGTCTTGATCTGATTTTATGACTTTCAGCAGGTTTCTCTTAGTGTGACATGTGATGGCCGCTCTCTGCTCTCCTGGTGTCACTGTAGAGCTGTGTGTGATTATAACTAATACATCTGCAGGTTCCTCTCAGCTTCAGCCTCCATCTCACAGGCAGACAGTGTTGCAATATTGTTGCAA
This sequence comes from Anomaloglossus baeobatrachus, assembly GCF_048569485.1. Classification (NCBI taxonomy): domain Eukaryota; kingdom Metazoa; phylum Chordata; class Amphibia; order Anura; family Aromobatidae; genus Anomaloglossus; species Anomaloglossus baeobatrachus. The sequence goes on from NC_134358.1 coordinate 135,285,338, forward strand.
TACAGCAGAGCTATGATAGCTGCCACACATATGTTTGTAAGAAGACAAAGTTTAGTTCTACTATTCTGTGTTAGCTATATGTCTCAAACTGGTAACTGGTAAAAACGTGGATCTCTCTGGAGTAAGACATCAGATCACATCAAAGTATCATTTTATTCAACTACAGTTCAAACCAGAAGTTTACATACACTATCTAAAAAGACACATCTTCAGGTTTTTCTCACTATTTGACATGAGATCAGAATAAACCTTTCCTCTTTTAGGTCAATTTGGAACCAAAATTATTTCTATTTGCCAAATGCCAGAATAATGAGAGAATGCTTTAAGGCATTTTTATTATTTTATGCAAAGTCACAAGTTTACATATACTAAGAGTACTATGTCTTTAAACCATATGGGACAGCCCATATGATGATGTCATGTCTTTGGAAGCTTCTGATAGGTTTAATGGCAACATCTGAGTTAAGTAGAGACACACCTGTGGATGTATTTTAATGCACACATGAAACACACTGCTTCTTTGTGTAGCATCATGGGAAAGTCAAAAGAAACCAAGCAAGATCTCAGGAAGAGAATTGTGGACTTGCACATGTTTTGTTCATCTTTGGGTGCAATTTAAAGATACCTGAAGGTGACTCATTCATCTGTACAAACAATTATATGCAAGTATAAACAAGATGGGAATGTCCAGCCATCATACCGCTCAGGAAGGAGATGAGTTCTGTGCACTAGAGATGAACGTGCTTTGGTCAGACATGTGCATATCAGCCCAAGAATAAAAGCAAAAGACCTTGTGAAAATGCTGCCGAAAACTGGTAAGATTGTGTCATTATCCACAGTGAAACAAATACAGTAGCAACATGAACTGAAAGGCCACTCTGCCAGGAAGAATCCATTACTCCAAAAGAAACCAGATTAATATTTGCAAATGCACACAGGAGCAAAGACCTTAATTTTTGGAGACGTGCTGTGGCCTGACAAAACTAAAATTCAATTGTTTAGCCATATTGACCATGGTTACAAATGGAGGAAAAAGGGAGAAGCTTTGAAGTCTTAGAAAACACCATCTCAACTGTGAAACACAGGGTGGCAGCAATATGTTGTGGGGTTGTTTTGCTGCAGGAGGGACTGGTGCACTTCACAAAATAGATGGCATCATGAGGAAAGAAGATTATGTGGCAATACTGAAGCAACATCTCAAGACATCAGCCAGGAACTTAAAGCTTGGGCAGAAATGGGTCTTCCAAATGAACAATGACCCGAAGGATACTGCCAAACTGGTTACAAAGTGGCTTAAAGGATAACAAAGTCAATGTTTTGGAGTGGCCATCACAAAACCCTGATCTCAATCCTAATGAGAATTTAAAAAAGGGAAAAGGTGAAAAGGCCGATGCAAGCAAGGCAACCTACAAACATGGCTCAGTTACACCAGTCCTGTCATGAGGAATGGGCCCAAATTCCTACCAACTATTGTGAGAAGCTTGTGGAAGGAAATCCAAAACGTTTCACCCAAGTCATACAGATTAAGGGCAATGGTACCAAATACTAATGAAATGTATGAAAACCTTTGACTTTGCAGAAAGTAATAAAAGTGCCTTAAAACATTATTTCTCGCATTATTCTGGTATTTGGCAAATATACGGTAAATAATTGTGGTTCTTAATTGACCTAAAATGGGAAAGGTTTATTCTGATTTCATGCTAGAAAGTGAGAAAAACATGCAGATGTGTCTTTTAGATAGTGGATGTAAACTTCGGGTTTCAACTGTATCTATGACTTACAAGCCCATATTGCTGGTTTAGGAAGGTTGATCTACTAACAGATTTTAAAGGGGCTGTCTGGCATTAGGGTACAAGTCTGCAGTCACTCTATATGACTGCAGATCTGTGAATCCTCACAGCACACGAACTGTGCAATGTGAGGTTTCTCCAGTTTGGCAGGCATGTGACCGCAAGTATTCGATTTGCATACATGCGGTCATGTGCCTAAGAGAAGGGCCTTGTGCAATGTAAGAATATTGTTCGAGGCCCTATACAGTCTAGTCGGAATGTGGCAAATTGAATGACCGCCTACTCCTGGTGCCAAAGAACCATTGCAGCGCGGAGTGTGCACACTGAGAGGATTCACAAGTCCTCATTCTCATAGAGAAACTGCAGAATTGGAGAATAATGCCGGACAACCCCTTTCATACTGATGTTGTTCACACCAATCTTGAATTTGGTCCTATAAGTTTAGAAGATGAGGATATAGGAAAGAGTAACTTTTTATTCCTAAAAAAACAACTTTTTCAGATCTGTTTTCATATTATTTTTTGCAATAATCCTTCTAAAAATGTCTAAGAATGTTGTTCACATTAACAATTTCAGAAAGGATATAGCATCATCAGTATTAAAGAACAGATTTTTCGCCTTAGGATATTTTTTTTTATAATTGCTACTTATTTTTGATTGATGATATCCAAGGATATATTTTTATTGAAATCAGATAGTATCATGTACAGGAATATAAAGATGTTTCCAAGAACATTCCACACATGGTGATTTAGGTTTCCGTAAGTAAATAGTTTAAAAAAATTAAATAAAAAAAAAAAAAAAAAATATATATATATATATATATATATATATATATATATATATATATATATATATATATATATAATGAAAAGGAGAAGCAAAAGCACCACCACTGACCATGGGTTGTGTCTGGTATTGCAATTCAGTCCCATTGGAGTGACTGCAGCAATGACACGTACAACCCAAGGGTCAGACGTTGCGCTGTATCTAAAAGAAAGCAGCTATGTTTTCCTAATTCTGGATAAACCTCCTAACCAGTAGTTTGATATGAAATTGACTTATTTTTATTCACTGTAATTGAAAAAGTATTTTTTTAAATGACTGAAAGCAGAGATACTGAAAACCCCAATGCATATGAATTTAGTTTATTTACCAAAACTGTGTAACTATCAGCCTTTTATTATTGTGAACTTCACATTTTAATATATTTTTAGTTTCTGATACATGTGAAGTTAAAGGGTATCTGTGAGCAGGTTATTGCTATGTAAATTGAAGCCAGCATGTTGCAAAGGCTAAAACAGATGATTCAGGGATGACTGTCTTGTCACAGTGCAATTAGTTGTTTATTTGCTATGTTTGTTTAAGTAGCAGGACGCTTACCATTGCTCGGACTACAATGTCATACCAGCAGGCCAACACATCCCCTCCTCTGATTGACACCTCACTGTGTACAATCTCTATTGAGAGCCTGGTGCGGGCAGGACAGCTCTTTCAGCTCTGCTACATGAGTAAAGCTAAAAATTCTGATTGTGTCAGGACGGCTGCAGCAAATAATCTAAATGATACATTGGTGGATTCAGGATCTCTTTGCCTGTATCATGTTGCTCTCAGATGACGTAGCAAAAAATTCCCTTTAAACTCATTGTAGAGAAGTACTTATATTACAAAGGTCTATTTAGAAAGGGCAGTACTGACATACAAAACTTTGCAGCCGACTCCAATGGTACCATGGTTTTCCAGGTCGAAAAGCTGTTTCCAGCAAAATCTTGTGCCACATTACAAATAACTTAGGAACCAAGATAGCTGCATACCAATATAGTTTTGGCAATGCTGCCTCAACTGACTTTAACTTTACAAGTAAAATTATTAATTCAGGGACAACATCTAGGGGACGATTCCTTAAGTTGTAAACAGCACAATTATGTCATAAGACCTTAATAATTTTCATGCCAAACCTGCCAGTTACGACAATATGGGTGGAGCCTTGGTGGGATAGAGCATAGGTGTGCCAGTCTGAGAAAATCATGAAAGGTTATGCAACTTTAGTGGAGTATCTTACTCCACAAATCTAGGTCAAACATATCTTTGCACTGTCTTAGCCAGTAAAGATAAAAAAAATTGTTTAAAAGAACTGCTCAGCCTGATGAAGAGACCTGAGTAGTCTCTAAAACTTGCTATATATTACCATCTTTTCAGTTAGACATTAAAAGGTATCAACCACTGAGGACTCTTAAGGCCCATTTACACACAACGATATCGCTAACGAGATATCATCGGGGTCACGGTGTTGGTGACGCACATCTGGCCTCGTTAGTGATGTCGTTGTGTGTGACACCTTTTTGCAATCAGTAACGATCACAAAAAGGTGTCAAATCGTTCGTCGTGTACACGTCGTTCATTTTTAAAAAATCGTTCCTCGTTTGGAACACAGGTTGTTTGTCATTCCTGCGGCAGCACACATCACTATGTGTGACACCGCAGGAACGAGGAACAACATCGTACCTGCGGCCGCCGGCAATGAGGAATGAAGGAGGTGGACGGGATGTTCCGGCCGCTCGTCTCCGCTTCTATTGGGTGTCCGCTTAGTGACGTTGCCGTGACGCCTAACGAACCTCCGCCTTAAAGTAGAGATTCTTCGGCGACCACAGCAACGACGGTGAACAGGTAATTGCGTGTGACGCTGCCGTAGTGATATTGTTTGCTATAGCAGCGATCACCCCGTGACGCGCCACCGACGTGGGCGGGTGCTATCACTCGCGACATCGCTAGCAATGTCGCAGCATGTAAAGCCCGCTTTAGTTCCTTTAACCAATTTTTTTTATCCACAAATCTACTCAGATTCCTGACTGAAGAGCATTTTGGCCGATGTCACACGTCAGTTAAGAGATGCACCTAATACAGTGGTGTGTGGTTGTTAATCAATTAGGCGCTTCGTACACCAATGATCCAGTCTTAATGAATTGACCCCTTAGTTCATTAGACATTACTTCCAAACAATCAGGAACCATGAGCTATCTTAATAGAGTTTGCTCAAGAATCCAACAAGATGTGAAAAGGGCCAATCATAACTGTAGATGAACTGAACACTATTGCTTCGCTTCATCAAACAATTTTGCCAGAATTCTGGCAAAAATTGATTTGAAATGTCCGAAAATTTTTACACGACGCAAAATTGTGCAAACAAATTCTGACTTTTGGCGTTTTCATGCCTGTTTTGCCCAACTCCACTATAATGAGCAGAGCTGGGGTGGGACAGGGGTCTTGATGCCACAGCTCATCTAATTCATTACAAGTTGTGGTATACCTTATGCCAGAAAGCTTACTCATGTCCCTGACTGGAGTAAGATTTGTTGCGAGAGGCATGGAGGCACACGCCACTTGTCAGACTCTCCAAATTCATTAAAGCACCACTCCAGGGGTCTTCTTTTATTGCTTTACTAGAGTGGTGCTTTAAATTTAAGCCCCCTGTCTTATCCTCACATGCTGCCGTCTTCATCTGTTATTATCACAGCTCCTGTCGGGCTTCTGTCATTTGTGACCTGCAGGCAGCTCCAGTGTTTCATGAAGCATGCCAGAGGTCACAACTCAATACAAGTCTACATGAGCCTCGTTCTGGGCCTCAATAATGGGTGAGCACTATACAATACTCACATACTTGCTATTCGAGCTGAGCAGGTCAGATGTTTTAAAAAGGCTCAACTTGAGTAGCATAATGGAAGTGCAATGACTGGCCAGTTCGGCTCTCCATCTACATACAGCAGCCCATAAACAAAGCATTTCCAAAAGGGGTGGGGGGAATGCAGTGAAGCAAGCTATGGTCATCGTTTCACAGATGAAACATCTGAGAACCCGCGAGACTCAACGTAACTTCTGACTTTTGGCCAGTCAAAAGCTGCAGACACAATATGGTGCGAGGGATGGGAGCGGCGCTGAAAAAGCATGAAAACGCCAGAGGGTAAGTATAATACAAGGTGGAGTAGATTTAAAGCACCACTCCGGCGCTGCAAAAAACCCCAAAACACTAGGAGCAGTGCTTTAAGAGGTGTGCACCTCTTAATGAATACGGAATGTTTGACTCCAACACGTTTCCTCACCAAGACCAGCATAAATATCACCGATCTTGATGAATCGGGGTTTATGACCTTGATTCATTATTTGAAGATTTCTTTGAGTCTCTTTTCTTTTCTGTCTTGTGATACTCATTGACATTTTTTGATCGAGTTGTTCAAAATGGCGCACATGGCTCATGCATCAAAAATCATCCTTAATTTTGTATTTTTCCTATTTCAATCTTTAACCTTTAATGCAAAAAGTTGTACATTTCATAAAATGGAGCAAAATTTGAGCCAAAAAGAAAATTTGAGCCAGAAAGTATATACATTTACTTCAAAGGGCACTGAAGTATATCCTTTTAGAAAAGTCATAAATGATGAATCCGCGGAAACCCTCAACTCCAAACTATGGTAAACTAAAGAAAAACATACAGGTGAACAAATACAAAATAGACTTTGAAAAAGGCTCAATCGAGCCCTACGTCTTGGTTTGAGTGCATTCTTTATATTTTATATTTTAGCCCCAGACAAATAGATGTAAAAAATATCAGGAAATGCTTTACGGAGTAATATGTGGCATGGTTTTCAGAAGAACATAACCTCCAGGAAAAATCTGTCAGTTCTGACAGCCAGGAAGAAGTTGGATCTTACAGTAGAAAAGCGTCAGACTAAGACAGTTTACAAAATTGGCTTTTGTTACTTTTGTTACTTTTCTTTATTTTGTGCTGAATAGTTCTGTGACAGGATTGATAAATCAGCCTATTTAAGGCAGACCTCCGCCAATGACAGACATATTAGTATTTACGGTGCCTGGCATTACCTAGAGGGCATTTAATGAATTGTGTTATACAGATCTCCAGGCAAGTCAGTGAGATGGCTGGATGTAAATTCTTGCGGATTAGAGAAAGCTGCATATTCTGTCAACTGAGGCTAAGGTGACACTGACAATACTTAAAGGGGTTGTCTCAAAATGCAGCTTCTGTAGCGCATTACTCAGGGCTTCTTGCCTTGCCAGGGGTGGTGCACGCCTGAAGAGTGACAGTTCAGATCAGCAGCATGGTCACGCGCATCATCTAAACTGTGTCCTCCCCTACTAGCAGGGGCAGCTTTGCCTCTGCAGTCTAGGGGAAGCACAGGCGGACTGAAGATAGCTGGATCCAGAGAATCAGCCGGTGTTAGACTGGTGTGCAGGCAGTAAAGCAAAGAGCCTGCTTGTGCCGCATGCTCCTTGCCTAGATCACAGTCAGGCATTCAAGGTTACAGGTAATATGGCCAAGGAGCTGGGCACTATCAAATTAAACATCCCTGCGCTTTTGAGAATTAAAGATGCTTTTTTGTTTTTGTTTTTTACAAGCACTTTGCATTTTTACCCATTTATGAACCTGACAAAACCCTTTGAAGAGTTTCACAACTACAGCGAGCAGCTTGTTGTTGGCAGATGAGCACACACAATTTGGCCAAATTGTGCACTTAGTATTTCAATCTTATCAGTGTCTATCTAGCAGTTCAAATATTATGCATTAAAAGTTCAGATATATCTTTTAGCGCTCAGTGTGGTTATATGTGTATATCTTCTAGTGCTCAGTGTGCTTGTATGCAAGGCCGGCGTCAGCACCCAGCATACCCGGGCAAATGCCTTGGCCCTGGAGAGCTGGGGGGGCCCACTCGGCCTCGTCAGTTCTGCTGCCCCCGGGCCGAGTTCCGGGGACCGCAGTCCTCGGCAGGAAACTGTGGCTGCCGTCCGTTTAAGGTGCGCAGACCACAGCGTTCGCTGCGTCCTCCTGGATTGAGCTTCATCTGTGGGCGGAGCAACCACACGGCGTCCTGCTCGGTCCCACAGATGAAGGAGGCGCAGTGCCAGTCAGTGACCCCCAGCACAGCGCTTCCCTCCGACAGTGTGGGCCCTCTCCACCGTGACCTGAGCGGTATGTGGGACACCCCTCCCCCCCCACTCGATCTGTATGTGCCCACCCCGCCCCCCGATTTACGGGCCCCGGTGAACTGTATGGGCTTCTCCCCCATGCAATCTATGCCCTGCCCCACCCTCCCCGAAGCCATATGTGCTGGCCCCCGGAGCTGTGTGCAGGCCCTGCAGAGCCGCGTGTGTGGACCCCGAAGAGCCGCATGTGTGGGCCCCGCAGAGCCGCAAGTGTGGGCCCCGCAGAGCCGCGTGTGTGGGTCCCGCAAAGCCGCATTTGTGGGTCCTGCAGAGCCGCGTGTGTGGGCCCTGGAGAGCAAGGTGTGTGGGCCCCGCAGAGGAAGTTGTGTGGGCCCCACAGAGCAAGGTGTGTGGGCCCCGCAGAGCAATGTGTGTGGGCCCCGCAGAGCAAGGTGTGTGGACCCCACAGAGCAAGGTGTGTGTCTGTCTGTATGTATGTATGTATGCAGCAGAGCAGTATGTGTGTCTGTATGTATGTATATATGCAGCAGAGCAGTATGTGTGTGTGTGTCTGTATGTATGTATATATGCAGCAGAGCAGTATGTGTCTGTCTGTATGTATGTATGCAACAGAGCAGTGTGTGTGTGTCTGTATGTATGCAGCAGAGCAGTGTGTGTGTGTCTGTATGTATGCAGCAGAGCTGTGTGTCTGTATGTATGCAGCAGAGCAGTATGTGTGTGTCTGTCTTTATGTATGCAGCAGCACTGTGTGTGTGTCTGTCCGTATGTATGTATGCAGCAGAGCAGTATATGTGTATGTGTGTCTGTATGTATGCAGCAGAGCAGTGTGTGTATGTATGCAGCAGAGCAGTGTGTGTCTCTGTATGTATGCAGCAGAGCTGTGTGTGTCTGTATGTATGTATGATGTGTATCTATGTATGTCAGAATATATGACTGTATAGATTTGTCTGTTTATATGTATTTGTGAGTTTGTCTTTAAATATGTATATGTATGTGTACGTATCTGTGTATGTGTGTGTGTCTGCGTGTTTATGGGGCCCACTGGGACTCTTCCGCCCGGGGCCCACAAAAAAATGGAGCCGGCCCTGCTTGTATGTGTATATCTTCTAGTGCTCAGTGTACTTGTATGAGTATATAGTGTATAGTGTGGTTGTATGTGTATATCTTCTACCGCTCAGTATGAGTATATCTTGCAGCACTCAGTGTGGTTGTATCTGTATATCTTCTAGTGCTCAGTGTGGTTGGATGTGTATACATTCTAGCGTTCAGTGTGCTTGTATGTGTTTATCTTCTAGCGCACAGTGTGGTTGTATGTGCATATCTTCTAGCGCTCAGTATGAGTATATCTTGCAGCACTCAGTGTGGTTGTATCTGTATATCTTCTAGCGCTCAGTATGAGTATATCTTGCAGCACTCAGTGTGGTTGTATCTGTATATCTTCTAGCGCTCAGTATGAGTATATCTTGCAGCACTCAGTGTGGTTGTATCTGTATATCTTCTAGCGCTCAGTATGAGTATATCTTGTAGCGCTCAGTGTGGTTGTATGTGTTTGTTTGTAAGATAAATGGTTTACACAGGTCCTGATTCATCAAAACCTTTATGCCTGTATTCTGGCATAAAAAGCTTTGAAAAGACACATAATGTTGGTGCACATGGTGATTCCACTAAAATGTTGTGACTTGGTGTTCTCTGACTGTTGACCTGGATGTTGGAAGAAGTTGCACATAACTATGTTCTCAACTAAGAGCTTGGGCAAAGAGTAATGTCACGTAAGATGGGTATCTAGCTTTTCGGTTGCCTCAGGCGATAAGTGAAATGATACTTTTTCAATACCAAGGAAAAAAACAGAATATGAAAAACACAACTGATATTACGAAAGCAAAGTATATATTTAAAGTTTGGCGACAATGCATTACAATGTTAGGTAGTAGCAACAATACTTTACAAGGTCACCATGTCTCAAGTATAAAAGGGGACTTGTCTACTTGTCCTTTATTACTAATAATGGTGACACAGACCCCAATAGATCTGTATAACCAGGACAATGATGTTTTTTTTAATGAACAAAAACCTGAGGATGTCAGTCTATGTCATAGTATGATCAGGTTAGATCTCAATATTGCGTTTTCCATGACTCGTGATTAATGAAAAACTGGATGGTAAAGAAAAACAATGTGAAAACTAGTGATGCCTGTGAGCTTTGATGTTGGTAAGAATACTGTGGATGACAGGGAAACATGACAACTGACTGACTAAGTTAAGACCAACTTTTCACTTGAAGTAAAATGACCAGACTGGAGCTATTTTAGACATATTAATGGAAAGCCTAATTTATTGGAGATGGCAGCTAAGCTTGCAGAAGCTGATGAGCAAACACGAAGTAGATAACAATGATGGGGAGATACAATAAATCATGAACACGTTGATGAAAACCTATAAAGACCTAAAGAGAAGCGGGGATATTCTCGATATTTTTTGTATTCTGGATTACAATGTGGGATTTAAATGGACACCATGAGAATAATGAAAACATGGAGAGATAAACTCCAAAGAGGTTCTATATTCAGCAAAATGTCCAGTAGAAGTTTCCTAAAAATGCTCCTCTCCCCAACTTTGCACTGATGAGGGGCAAGCACCCCGAAACACTGTGTCTGCAAATTGGGATTCTGATCTGGCGTATATATCCTGAGTCATATTGCAAAGGATTGTTAAAAATCCACATTTGACTTTTAGGATCGCTACTTCCAATAGGTGGCGCTGCGCTAGAGTTTGTCTCCTTTACTGGAGAGACAATTTGAACCTTTCCCCAACATCACTGTAGTGGTTGAATACTAATAACTGCCCTCGCTTTCTACTCCAAAAATATGAAGAAGCAACTAAATTGGAGCTGTGCAATCTCTGTATTGACAGAATTATGTGTAGAGCGTATTCCAGGGGGCGGCCATAACAAGATGTCTTCCAGGAGAAGCTTCAGCAAATAGCTGCACTGCCAGAAGTGATGTCAAAGAAGCGGCGTTCGTTTGGAAAATTATCCAGTATGGTCCAAGTAATCAGTCATTTTGCTATGTCCTATGGTGTTGAGCACCTACAGTGCATAGACATCCTTAAGAACTGGTATTTTGGGGAGGAAAGTTTACAGGGAATCTGTCAGGTGATTTTGTACTACAATGGGCTTAAGTAGGGCTTAAGAAGACCTTTCAAGATCAGTAAGTTTTATTGTCCAACCTTATCCTGTTATCTTGCTGTAAGCTCCCTAGGGTACCTTCACACTTTAGCGATTCAGCAGCAATCCGACCAGCGATCTGACCTGGTCAGGATCGCTGCTGCATCGCTACATGGTCGCTGGTGAGCTGTCATACAAGCAGATCTCACCAGCGACCAGTGACCAGCCCCCAGCCAGCAGCGACGTACAAGCGACGCTGCGCTTGCACGGAGCCGGCGTCTGGAAGCTGCGGACACTGGTAACTAAGGTAAACATCGGGTATGGTTACCCGATGTTTACATTAGTTACCAGCGCACACAGCTTAGCTTAGCGCTGGCTCCTTGCTCTCCTAGCTACAGTACACATCGGGTTAATTAACCCGATGTGTAATGCAGCTACATGTGCAGAGAGCAGGGAGCCACGCACACTGCTTAGCGCTGGCTCCTTGCTCTCCTAGCTACAGTACACATCGGGTTAATTAACCCGATGTGTACAGCAGCTACATGTGCAGAGAGCCGGAGCCGGCAGCACAGGCAGCGTGAGAGCTGCGGAGGCTGGTAACTAAGGTAAATATCGGGTAACCACCTTGGTTACCCGATGTTTATCTTGGTTACAAGCTTACCTCGGCTGTCAGACGCCGGCTCCTGCTCCCTGCTCGCTTCATTTGTCGCTCTCTCGCTGTCACACACAGCGATCTGTGTGTCACAGTGGGAGAGCGCCTTTGAAGAAAACGAACCAGGGCTGTGTGTAACGAGCAGCGATCTCGCAGCAGGGGCCAGATCGCTGCTCAGTGTCACACAGAGCGATATCGCTAATGAGGTCACTGCTGTGTCACAAAAAGCGTGACTCAGCAGCGATCTCGGCAGCGAGCTCGCTGTGTGTGAAGCACCCCCTAGAATTCAGTGTCTCCTGGAGGCTACTCAAGTGTAAATACAATTTGCATATTCACTTCTCCCCCACCTACCTACAAGTACATTCACTATCACTGCTGAGAGGTGAGAGAGAGCATGGGTGGGGGAAGCACTGCAAATCCAGTTCAATTTTATGTTCATTGATGCCAGCACTGAAAGATGGGGTAGCAGTGAATATACAGTTTGTATTTACATATGCTTGACTAGTTACTATGTCACACTGAATTCTCCACACTGAATGCTATTTCTTACAGGAAATCTGTCAGGTGGCTTTGTAGTACAATATTAATGTTACCTTTCAGGATCAGTAAGTTTTATTGCTCTACGTTATCTTTTTATCTTGTTGTAAGCTCTGTAGGATTCAGTGTGACATGGTAGCTAGTCAGGCATATGTATATACAAACTGCATATGCTGTGCTCCCCCCTCCCAGTGCTGGCACCAGGGAAAGTAAATCTGAACTGCATCTGCACTGCTGCCCCCACCCATACTCCCTCCCATCTCTCAGCAGGGATAGTGAGTGCATAAGGAGGTGGGTGGTGGGAGCTGTGCATGTGGAAATTGTATTTATATACACTTGACTGTCCTGCACTAGACACTGAATTCTATGGAGCTTACAACAAGATAACAGGATAAGGTAGAGCAATAAAACTTACTAAGCATGAAAGCTCTCCTTAAGCCCTGTTTAAAGATAAAAGTATTGTCCTTTAAAATCACCTGACAGATTCCCTTTAAGAGGGTTGATCCTACTGACAGATTCCAGTTAAATAAAAATATGTAAAAATCTGCACAAAACTCAACACAATACTTTATATTAGTATAAAAAAATCTATTTTGTCAAGATGAGTTTTCCTGCCGTGTGTGCTATAGTATTGAATCATTACATTCTGTAATTCAACAAGTTCCCAAGACAGTCATTCTAATGTTTCTTTCAGGTGCTGCCATGTTTTTCTCCAGTATTGCATGTTTCTTGTGAGTGAAGATTCTGGCATGTTCACCTGGTGTCACATTATCATACTGTGCATTCACTATGTTGTCCAAGACTCGTAATTAATTTATCACTTGTGCTAAAAGTGCTTGTGTTTTATTCACACATAATACCACTCATGTCAGTGACATTGAATGTCATCATCTAATATGAGAAAGGTAATGTCTGAATCCAGCCTTCCACAGGGCTGCAGCATTTTCCAATTACTGTATCACATTGTTGACTTTTTAATTAAATGCCATGACTGTGATGTCTGCTTCACTGCATGTCTGTAAGAAATATCAACTCAAGGAACGAGCCAATGAAAAAAATCATCTAATTATTTCCTTATTTATCAGACTTACATTGAGAAAAACATGCATTTCATTAACTTACGTTTTTTTCATGCTTTAAGAATCAGGCAAAGTGGCAACATGACATTTACTTAAGAATATTCACAGCAATTTAACGTATACAGATATTTTTGATGGCGCACCTACTCAAGTAGGAAAGAATCTTGTTAAAGTCACACAGTGTACGTAATTAGATCTGTCGACATCACAGACATACAGCAGTAAAGATATCACTGTATAGACAGAAATAGGAATATTCTATGTTTGGTATGATAACTAGTCCATTGCAGGAAGAACTTAATTGTTTGTCATATAATAATTGCCATATAGTCAACAGAGAACCAATGACATGCAATGCAAACGACTATCCAGGGTCATTCATTAGATTAGTACATTTTTTTTTTTAACTTCAATGCATGTATTTGGGGTTAAAAATCCTTTTTAAAAGTGGGTTTCATTAAAATTTTTCAAAGAAATTGCAGTTTCTGCCTTCTATAACTTCTGTGTTATACTGTCTTCTATAGCCTGTCTGTAGAATGAGTTAACTGAGAAACCATCACTGAACTCATTGTGACAGTCTTACAGAAGATGACAAAAAAGCCAGCTGCACCCTGAAATGCTAAAACATGCAAACCATGAATGTAAGACTATAGACATGCATTACTGCTAAAGGAAATCTAAGAAAAAACTGAGATAGCATACAAAAATGACCACTTTCTATATCTGCCCAGTAGCCACATCAAGGCAATCTCACATTACTGGGAACCTACACTGAACTGAAGGCTCTATCTGGGTTTAAAAACCTCCATGTATATGGGCGAGTAAGACATTGCTATAGAGAATAAAATCACCTGTGGCTATTGTGGGAAAGGTGCACAGTAAGAAGGCATTAACCAATAATCTAGACAAAAAGACTGACGGCACGCCGTAACATGCAGTGTGAACATGAGATTGCCTTGACCTGGCTACCGGATAGATATAGAAATAGCCATTTTTGTATGCTAACTATCTCAATATTTTTTAGCTTTCCTTTAGCTGTAATGCATATCTATATTCTTACATTCATGGTTTGCATGCTTTAGCATTGTAGAGTGTAACTGTCTTTTTTTTTCATTATATGTCATGTTCAGATATATATCTGTTCACACTGCATGTTATGGAGTTCTGTCAGTCTTTTTGTCTAGTCTTAAGCGGGCTTTACACGCTACGATATTTATAGCAATTGCTAGCGATATCGTACGCAAAAGCACCCGCCCCCGTCGTGCATGCGATATTGTGTGATCGATACCTTACCTGGTCGGCGTCGTCGCTGTGACTGACGAACAATCCCTCCCTCAAGGGGGAGGTGCGTTCTGCGTCACCGCGACGTCACCGCGACGTCACTAAGCGGCCGGCCAATCAAAGCGGAGCGGCGGAGATGAGCGGGATGAACATCCCGCCCACCTCCTTCCTTCCTCATTGCGGGCGGGACGCAGGTAAGGTGAGGTTCCTCGCTCCTGCGGTGTCACACACAGCGATGTGTGCTGCAGCAGGAACGAGGAACAACATCTTTAAACAACCATTAACAATTTTTGGTTTTAGGACGACCTCTCCATGGTGAGCGATTTTCACCACTTTGGAGGATGTTTAAGGTCGCTGGTAAGTGTTACATGCTACGATATCGTTAATGACGCCGGATGTGCGTCACTAACGACGTGACCCCGACGATAAAACATTAACGATATCGTAGCGTGTAAAGCCCCCTTTAGAGGAGACTTTGTAGATCTTTCATCTATTTTTTCCAACAAGTGCAATTCCACAATGTTTTTTTATTCACCATTTTTCGGAATATGGAGTTGTGTGACATGATTGCCTTTTATTACAATGTTGCGGCAACCTAAAAAACATAATTCTGGCCCGTTAAATATTGCTGTCAGAGATTGATAGTGGCATTTAACTTCTTCCACCTGTGGCTGTTAGAGGCAAATTTTGGCTGATAAAATCAGCTATCACATGCCGGGAAAGATGCAGTCTCAGCGTGTGAGCACGCACCAAAAGCAGGTATACGGCAACTGACATAAATATACACGTAATCAGTCATGAAGGGGTTAAAAAAACTAATGACCAGACAGATGTTCTCACTGTAAATATAAATAAAGGAATCCTTCAGACTCTGTAGGTCAGATGACATGAACTACTCACAAAAAGTTAGGGATATTTGCTTTCAGGTCAAATTTCAGGATGATCCTAAAATGCACTCTAACCTTTTCAGTTTAACTTACGCCTCTTTCACACATCAGTTTTTTGCATCAGTAACACTCCGTTTTGTAACTGATGCGATGGATACGTCGCAGATTGTTGTAAAACTGATGCGACGAATTCTGTAAAAAAAACGGATCCGTCGTGCCATTATTTTTTCATGGCAAAGGGTATTTGCTATTTTGCTATTCAAAAGCCCATTCAGGGAGAGAAAGACAGAGAGAGAAAGAGATTTCATGACCAATAGTGAATTTACAACACATCTGGGCCTGCTCGGATATAAACAACGGATCATTCTCTGGAATCCGTCATTGACGGATGATGTCGGATTCTGCGCCCATAGGCTTCCATTACAACAAACGACAGATCCGTCGCTGTCTGTTTTTTCGACGCACAGAAAAAACGTTCCTATGGACATTGTCTCCGTCACATTTTTTGACGGATCCATCACACAACGGATGTAACGTGAGGCCATCTGTCACAATCCGTCGCTCATACAAGTCAGTGAGAAAAATCATTTTGAGGGATTGTGACTGATGGCAAAAAACGGATGTGATCTTAATGTGATCTTCTCTAAGCCTCTGAATGCACATGTCCATCTCTTCAATCTTTAGGACTTTTTTTTCGCAACTTGCTGTTTCCTAACAAGATGCTTAAAGGGGTATTCCCATCTCCATGATCCTATCCCAATATGTAGTAGGTGTAATAATAACATTAGAAAATACCTCCAATTAGAAATGTAGTATATCCACTGTTATCACCAGATGAGCCTATGGTGGTGGTGGTGTTACAAAATGGCCCTATACTTTGTGAAAAGGTCCCTACTACTTGAGTAACCTTATTAATCCAGGCACTGTGCCTCTGCATGAACAACATGGACCTAATTTCATCTTCATGGACGACAACGCTCCAGCTCATCTAGATTGCATCATTAGGGAAAGGCTGCTGGAGACTGGAGGGCCTCAAATGGAGTGGCCTACACTTTCTCCAGACCGGAATCCTATAGAAAACCTGTGTGATCAGCTGAGTCGTCCAAATCATAAGGTCTGGAGGCCTTCCTGTTGTTTAGACAGTCAGTGTCATGGCACATGACCGCTGTGGCCAATGACTGGCTGAGGTACTCACATACCAGATACTTGTAAAAAAAAGACCATGGAATGAATCACCAGAGCATACGCTCTGATCGCAGGGCACTGGAGAAGTCAGTAATGTTTATACTTAGTTGGTCATTTTAGTAGTGCCGGCTATCAAGGAAAAAAACATGATGGCTAGTACCCAGCAGTGGAGAATTCCTCCAATTACAGCAACACTGATGAGATGACCATCGTGTGTCCTATCATTTATAATTGGGGATATCTGTGAGCAGTGAGGTCCCCTCCTAGCTAATAGAGGTAGATTTCATGGTGGTCTTATGGACTAGTGCTGTGTAGTAGAAAATACTTGTGTGTTTCTCCATCTCCTTCCAAGATACACTTATTAAAAAATAAATAAACAGCGCAACAACGTCTGCCACATGGAAAACCTTGTATCTATGATAGTTTGTTTTCATTACTCTATTAAGACTGAACAGGACTTCTACAGGGAGCTCCCTAGATACTAACACAAAAGTACCAGCTCCACTACAGAATCTCAATACAAGTGGAGAAACGTCATTATTGCTTTTTTGATCTTTTTGATTGACAGGTTGTTTTGATTTAAGCCTGTTTTACACGGTACGACCGATTGTGCGATTTCACAATCGATCGTACCCGCCCCCGTCCTTTTTGCGTCACGGGCAAATCGCTGCCCGTGTCGCACAAAGTAATAACCCCCGTCACACATACTTACCTCTCGTGCGACCTCGCTGTGGGCGGCGAACGTCCACTTCCTGGAGTGGGAGGGACGTTCGGCGTCACAGCGACGTCACACGGCCGCCGGCCAATAGAAGCGGAGGGGCGGAGATGAGCAGGATGTAAACATCCCGCCCACCTCCTTCCTTCCACATAGAGACGGCGGCGGCCGCGGGAGGCAGGTGAGCTGCTCATCGTTCCCGTGGTGTCACACGGAGCGACGTGTGCTACCACGGAAACGATGGTCAACTAAAGTAACCGATATTATGGAACCTAACGAGCAGTACCCGACTCACGATTTGTGAGCGATACTGCGTCGCTAGGAGGTGTCACACAGGCCGGCATCGCCAGCGATGCCAGATGTGCGTCACAAAAACCGTGACCCTGACGATCTATCGCACGATAGATTGCCTGGTGTAAAGCAGCCTTAACTCTCTCGCGATCTGACTGTATAGCGATGGAGCATGTTCTGGGTTTTCACAGCTTACACATTTGATAAATAATAAAACTTTAAATTTTACACCAGCTGATAGAAAGGAAGGCTTTAGCCTGCATTTATACATAGCAAGGAGCAGTACCACTGCCATATTTATCATATGCCCTTAACATTGAGAATGTAAACTCTTTCTTGTGCACTATTTCTAAATAAGAAATAGGTTAAAACACAACCAGCAGAATCAAGGGATCACTACAGCATCTTTCAATGGATAGATTACAATATTTTGATTCTCAAAAGGATTTGTCCACTAAATACATGTATCACCACTTCACAGAATAAGTATAATCGCTGACTGATCAGACTGTCGATGGATGATCCATAGAACAGGGGTCCCAAATAACTGTACCGGTCACAGCGCCTCAGTGCCAGTCATAAAGGCTCCATAACAATGTAACAATACCATCACAAAGTAAAAATGCCATAACAATGTAACACAATGCCATAAAAATGTAACAATGCCATAAATAACGGAGCAATGGCATAACAATGTACCAATGCCATAACAATCTAATAATGCCATAGCAGTGTTCCTTATAATTTCTTCTTAGTTGTGTCACTCAATGTATTCGTCCAATGTGATATCTGATGTATTTAGAGCAAATGCTTTAGCTCCCTCTAAACCCATCATAAAGCCTTGTCTGTGTCCTGATCACCAGCAGCTTTGCAGCTGATCATATAGGTTTAAAAAATAAGCCATTCATTTGCCATTCAGTTGTGAACTCATATGCAACATCCCCTCCTCACTGCTGCTATCAGAGATTGTAGTAAAATTAATTTTAGATAGGATTAATAATGTCACGGGTGTGTCACAGGTGACAGACAGTCCTGTGGTTTCCAGCAATAGAAGGTCACAGCGTTTGGCTGCACAAAAGGCTCCCTGACATTTAATTATTCCCTCTTCTCTTCAGCTGCTAATCATCTGTATTTCCCCTTGTGTTTAAATACTCTCATTTTCCCTGGACTTGTGCTGGTGATATTCAGTTCCATCACAAGCTCTGGATTCAAGCAGGCGGCTTGCACTTATCAGTAGGATCGTTGCTGGTCTTTACTGAACCTTTTACTGAATCATCTGGAGATAAGTTGTTTGTTGTTTTCTCTTGTTTTTTTACCCCTGTATGTACTTTAGTGCCTAGTGAGCTTGACGAACAGCTATCAGGTATCCGGCTCGGTGAATATGTGCGGAATTTATCTAGGGCAGTGAGGGAACCCAGATCCCAGTGGCAGGCTTGGACAGGGGGTCACCATCTCCCCGTTCTCTAGACACAGGGTTTCCCTTTCAGCATTCCCTTGGTATGTTTCCTAGCGTGACAAATAATGACCACAAATAGACTGATATTTAGATTTTACTCCTAGTGGTGAATGATTGAGCATGATAGTTGTCCACTGCTCCTAACTGTCAGCGGGACTGTTCTCATTTGAGGGGTCAGACCAGCTGTCCCGTCACGTCAGGGCTTTGTCCCGGCTTCCCCACTCACTTCACCGGCTCTGTCAATTCCCCTCTGCCTCACGAGGCCTGTCCAGCATCTCTCTACACATACATAAACTAAATAGACATCCACTTTCTCCTCCTGTGATCTGGTCTCCCTGAGAATCAAACTGACAGACTTCTTGTTTGCAGGCAGTCAGCAGCTACAGCTATGAGCCACCGCCCACAATGATGAAGATAGGAGAATTTGGTAATCTTGAAGCTGCATTGCAGACAGTGATCACAGAAGGAAATGAAACTGGTAAATAGAGATACCTCTGTACATAGCAGTGTATTTCGATGTCTCTGTATCCTAGAGAAGAAAAAGTCCAATTTTTTTTGTTCCTATAAAGCTGCTAAAATAATGAGAAACAATTAGAAAAATGTAATTTTGTTTTGTATCTCTCCCCAGGGACAACCTACAACATTGCAGACAACAGGTAAAACAATGACTGCTGAAATCAGATAGAGAATTTGTAATATTGAAATTGCAGTGCAGGCTCTGAACCCATAGGCAGATTAAACAGGTACATAGAGAAAGAGATACATTGTATATAGAAGTGTATTTCTATGTCCCTGTATTCTAGAGAGAAAATAACTAAAAATAAAAAAAAATACAAAAATGTCATTGTTACTGGGTTGTTTTTTTAAATAATAAACATCCCAAACCAGCAAATAGATATATTTGTATCCATGTAACTGAAGCAACCCACACTACACAGTGTTCAGATTATTTCCAGTAATAAATATGGTGGGAAAATTGGGTGATTGATTATTTTTCTCTATAAAAATCCAGAAAAAATGTAATAAAAATATAACGTTGAGATTGTGTTCACATGTAGTGGAAACGCTGTGTTTTTTCTATTGCTTTTCTCTGCACATATTCTGCAACTGTCCGCACCACACAACACAATAACAATCTCCTCTATTGCATATCTAATGTGTTTTATATGCATGTTCCTCCTTATTTGATACGTTTTTGGTGCAAATATTACATAGTTACTTAGGTTGAAAAAAAGACCTAGTTCCACCTAGTTCCACCTTCCTCCACCAGTTCTACATTTGGTCACTAAGGGTGGCTTTACATGCTACGATATCAGTACTGATATCGCTAGCATGCGACCCGCCCCCATTGTTTGTGCGAAACGGGCATATCGCTGCCCGTCGCGCACAAAATCGCGCACCCGCGTCACAGATACTTACCTGCATAGCGACGTCGCTGTGACCGGCGTACCGCCTCCTTTCTAAGGGGACGGTCTCTTCGGCGTCACAGTGACGTCACTAAGCGGCCGCCCAATGAAAGCGGAGAGGCGGAGATGAGCGGGACGAACAACCCGCCCATCTCCTTCCTTCCACATTGTGGCCGGCGGCAGGTAAGGAGATGTTCCTCATTCCTACGGGGTCACACACAGGAATGTGCACTGCCGCAGGAACGAGGAACAACAACGGCAAAGCAATAACATCGATACTTGGAGGCGGACCCCCATGTCAACGAGGAGCGATTTTGGACGTTTTTGCAACAATCCAAAATCACTCCTTGGAGTCACACACTACGAGTTCGATACAGGGGCCGGATGTGCGTCACAAATTCTGTGACCCCAACGAGATCGCTGTAGCAAAATCGTAGCGTGTAAAGCCCGCTTAAGTCATTTATAACCAATAATGTTTTGTGTACTGAGTAGAGTTGAGCGGACTGGGTATAATCCGAGTCCGGCGGATCCGCGGCGGGTTGATCAAGAAGTCCGGATCCGATCCGGAATCCGACACCATATATGTCAATGGAGAGAGAGAGCGAGAGAGAGAGCGAGAGAGAGAGCGAGAGAGAGAGAGAAAGAAAAAAAAACCAAAAAAAAAACCTGGATCCGGATTGTGCACCCGGAATCCCGCGTCTGGGTCGGACTCGGATCTGCCGCTCAAACCGTGCGGATCCGGATTTTGCCGATCCAGGTCCGCTCAAAACTAGTACTGAGGAAATCATCCAGCCCTTTTTTAAAAGCTGTTATAGTATCTGCCATTGCTACCTCTTGTGGTAGGGCACTCCACAGTCTGACTGCTCTATCTGTAAGAACCCTTTCCTATTTAGCTGTCGGAATCGCTTTTCTTCCACTCGCAGTGAGTGCCCCCTGGTGAATTCGGGGTTTTAATGTTTCATGTACCCCTTTACCACACAACCTGACCATGCAAACTAGTGTCAATTTGTAAGTTAATAACTCTGAAACGCTTCAACGGATTCCAATGATTCTGAGATTGTTTATTTTGGGGATATATTGTGCTTCATGTTAGTGGTAATTATCCATCAATATCATTTGTGATTACTTATGAAAATATCCAAAATTTGACAAAAAAAGTGAAGATTTCACAATTTTCAAACTGTGAACTTTTATGCTTGTGTGAACGCACCCTAAACCAGATAGCTGTATCACACAAAATCATTAAAAACAACATTTCAAACATGTCTACTTCACATAAGCACCGATTTTGAAAAAAACTATTATTTTTTTTGCAACAAAGTTAGAAGTTAAAATTTTACCAGCGATTTCTAATTTTTCCCCCAAAAATTACGAAACCAATTTTTTTAGGGAACATATTACATTTAAAATGACTGTGAGGGTCCTATAATACAGAAAATACCAAAAAAGTAACACCATTTTGAAAACTGCACCCCACAAAGTACTCTCAATAAGTTTATTAACTTTTTCAGCTTCACAGGAATTAAAGCAATGTGGAAGGAAAAATTAAACATTTTACTTTATCCCACAAAAATATTGCTTTATTCCTAATTTTTCATTTTCACAATGAGAAAATGGCCCTCCAATTTGTTGTGCAATTTCTCCTGAGGACACCGATACCCCATATGTGGTAGAAAACTACTGTTTTGAGTGCACAGCAGGGCTTGGAGCGCAAAATTTCCTGGAGTAGATAGCTGATGCAATGTAGCATTTGCAGAGCCCATGATGTGCCTAATTAAGGGAAGGCCCCCCACAAGTGACCCCATTTTGGAAACTACACCCTTCAAGGAATTTATTTAGATGTGTAGTGAGTACCTTGAACCCAAAGATGCTTTACAGAATTATTTAAAGTTGTGCCATAAAATTGAAAAAATACATTTAACACAGAAATGTTGCTTTAACACAAGGTTTTTTCATTTGCACACGGGTAACATTAGAAAATTGTCCATACAATTTGTTGTGCAATTTCTTCAGAATACTGGGATACTCCATGTGTGGTGGAAAACTACTTTTCGAGCTTATGGCAGGGCTCAGAAAAAAACGAGCGCTTTTTGAATTTTGGAGAGCAAAATTGGCTGGAAGAGATAACAGACACCATATCACATTGGCAGAGCTCCTGAGGAGCCAGAACAGCAGAAATCCACAACAAGTGACTCCATTTTTACAAACCACACCCCTCAATGAGTTCACCTAGGTGTGCAGTGTGCATATTTACACCACAGGTGTGTCACAAAATTTTAATCTAATGTGCAGTGAATAAAAAAATATATATTTTTACCATTAAAATGTTGTTTTAGCCCCAGATTTCCAATTTTCACAAGGGGAATAAGGAAAAAAAGGCCCCATAATGTAGTACACAATTTTTCCTGAACGTGGCAAAACCCCACATGTGACTGTACAGTACTGTTTGGCAACACTGCAGGGTTCGGGAGGGAACAAGCGCCATTTGATTTTTGGAGCACAGATTTTCCTAGAATAGTTTGCTGATTCCATTTGCAGAGCAACTAAGTGCCAGAACAACAGAAACCCCCTCAAGTGACCACAGTTTGGAAATTACACGGAATTAATCTATGGGTGTAGTGACGATTTTGTCACTAGAAAACACCCACGGAGTAATACGCAGTGAATGTTGCAGAACCAAAAATTGCAAAGAAGCCCTTGTAGTGCCCAGTACATTGTAGTGCCCCTACATTGTGCCCAGTTCATGCTTTGAGATACACACCCTGAGTTTAGACACATTGTGGTGCTCAGAAGAAAGGGGAACACTTTGATTTGACAGTGGAGAGTTTTACTGAATTTCTTTTGGAGGGTAGTCATAGTGCTTTTCCAGGGCCTTCGTGATACCAGTAATGTAGAAGCCTCCTATATTTTCATTAACCGACCTGAGTGGGGACTTGTTTTTTCGTGGGTTGAGTTGAATGCTATTGGTGGAAATCTAAGGTACTGAACATTTTGGATCGATTCACATTTATTCTGTCCTTTAGGATACAGGATAAATGGTTTCCACCTACATCTCCGAAATATGTGATCCAGGTAAAACTCATGACGGATCCATTCACTATAATGAGACAGCAAAGTTACTTCAGTATTCGTTCGGCCTCTGTTCAGCGGTGCACAAAAAAGGCACCGAACCGAGACCAGCGACACCCATCAAACTGGACCACACCGCAGGTGAGTAATATATTTTTACGTTATACAGATCGGCCTGGGCACATACTGTATACAGTATACAGTATTCTAGAATGCTATATATAAGAGCTCACTGGTGGTGGCCGCAGCTTATAGGGGACAAATCTGATGACAGGTTCCCTTTAAAATACTAACTAAATCTTTCTCAAATAATCGTAACTGATGGCGAGAGATTCATTGCACTTTCTGCTATTATAGGATGACAGAGGGGGAATAGTCTTAATTCAAAATATTGTGTACAAATTGATATAAATACTGCATGTTCTGCAGCTACATTGTCATCAATTAGTAGAAAAGTATCCAATAATTGCATTGGCATAGTAATGATCAAGCTGTCAGCCTCCATCATCACAGAGTTACTTGGGCATAAAGATCTGCAGTACGTGATTACAAACAATATCTCGCCGATCATTGACCATCTAATTAGCAGATTACCTGTTATGTTTTTTTATACCTTTGGCCTGACCATTCATTACCGTATATGCCTAGATATTGTGCTGTGTGCTCAGCCCAGTCTTTAGCAGTCTGCTGTCTGGAATGATCAGCTCATAAATGTTCCCTCGTTCCAGCTGACCTGACCTCTGCTTGTTCTTAAATGCTCCTGCTATGACTTCTTTCATAAGTTGCATCTAGGAATACTAGATTTTTATATACAAATGCTGTTTTTACACAATCTGTTCCCCTGATGGACTGACCCATTTCATGAAAACATCATTTCAGTATGTGTGTGTATATATATATATATATATATATATATATATATATATATATATATATATATATATATATATATATATATATATATATATATATACTCACACATAATATTGAATGTAGTATATGTCTACATTATTAGAACTTAGCCCACACAGTGTCCTTATGATTAGGATAACACAATAGTATTGGCCGCATGTAAGAACATTTGTGTGTGTTGCTGCAACTGTGCTATCATTAACCCCCTTCATCACCAATGATGTATATATACGTCATTGGTCGCCTTGCCTTGGTTGCTGCGCGGGCCCACGGTCATCCCCGCACATGTGTGTTGATCTGATCAGCAGACATGTACGACTAACCTGATCCTGTGCCTGCTAACTCCTTAGATTGCACTGTCGAACTCTGACAGCGTGATCTAACATGCTTTGGCTGGGATCGCGCTGTTCCCTGCCAGCATCTGCTTTCCCGTGATGCGATCATGGGGTGACAATGGATTGACATGCTAGCACGGGGTCAGATGATGACCCCTGCTGCTGCCATTAAGTTTCCTGTTAATGCCGGCAGAGCGCTGGCACTCACAGGAGAGCAGCATTACTCCAGATCAAAGGGTATCTCTCTGATCAGAAGCGATCAGACTGTGCAGATATTAGGGGGATTAGTAAAATCAGTATAAAAAGTAAAAAAAAGTTTTAAAAAATATTGCAAAATTAAAAAAAACTAAAAGTTCAAATCACCCATTTGCACCATTGAGAATAAAACAATAAAAAAACTACAAATAGTTGGTATCGCTGTGTTCAGAAATGCCCGATCTCTCAAAATATAAAATTAATTAAACTGATCGGTAAACGGCGTAGTGAGAGAGAAAAAAATTCCAAACGTCAAAATTACCTTTTTTTTTGGTTGCTGCAACAGTATATTAAAATTCAATAACAGGCAATCAAAACAGCACAACTACACAAAAAGGGTATAATCATCAGCTAAAGACGCAAAAAATAATCCATCACTGAACCCCAGATCCTGAAAAATTGGAATGCTGCAGGTTTCGGAAAAAAGAGCCTTTCTTTTTTTTTTTTTCTTACAAACTTTTGATTTTTTTTCACCATTTGGATAAAAGTAAAACTATACATGTTTGATAGCTATAAACTTGCAGTGACTTGGGAAATCATAATGGCAAGACAGTTTTACCATACAGTGAACATGGTAAATAAAAAACTCAAGAACAATCATGCAATAGCCCTATTTTTTTGCAATTTCACCGCACTTGGAATTTTTTTCCCATTTTTCAGTACTCTATATGGTAAAACTAATTGTTTCATTGAAAAGTACAACTCGTCCTTCAAAAAACAAGCCATCATATGGCAATATTGACAGAAATATAAAAAGTTATGGCTCTTGGAAAAAGGGATTAAAAAACGAAAGCGAAAAATTGCTAGTGGGTGAAGGGGTTAAAGAGTAACCAAATTTTCATTTTTATTTTATAATTTTGTCTAGCATGGATATTACTTCTGTGAAGCTATGCTGTTGTGATGGGTGCAATACGTGGTTTAGCACTGTCTTGCCAAAATATGCAACAAATGGGAGAATATGTTGTTCTAAAACCTTAGGGGCACTTTGCACGCTACGATATCGCAGGTGCGATGTCGGTGGGGTCAAATTGAAAGTGACGCACTTCCTGCGTCGCTCTCGACATCGTAGTGTGTAAAGCCTAGATGATACGATTAACGAGCGCAAAAGTGTCGTAATCATATCATCGGTGCAGCGTCGGCGAAAACCATAATTACCTTGCTGCGACGGTCCGATGTTGTTCCTCGTTCCTGCGGCAGCACACATCGCTGTGTGTGAAGTCGCAGGAGCGAGGAACATGTCCTACCTGCTTCACCGCGGCTCTTGTCGGCTATGCGGAAGGAAGGAGGTGGGCGGGATGTTTACGTCCCGCTCATCTCCGCCCCTCCGCCTCTATTGGCCGCCTGTCGTGTGATGTCACTATGACGCCGTACGGCCCTCCCTCTTAATAAGGAGGCGGGTCGCCGGCCAGAGCGACGTCGCAGGGCAAGGTGAGTGCATGTGAAGCTGGCATAGCGATAATTTTTGCAACGCCAGCTATCACCACATATCGCTGCTGCGACAGGGGCAGGGACTATCGTACTCGGCATCGCAGCATTGGCTTGCGATGTCGTAGTGTGCAAAGTACCCCTTAATCCTCAGCATGGACATTGTCTTTCAATACATGAATGCTGCCCATGCCATAAGGCACTAATGCAACCCCATTCCATCAGAGATGCAGACTTTTTAACTGAGGGTTGGTAAAAAGTTGGATGGTCCCTTTCTCTTTTTCAGTCTACAGGATACGGTGTCAGTGGATTCCAGAATAATTTGATATTTGAATCATCTGACCACAGAACAGTTTCCATTTTGCCTCAGTCCATATTAAATTAGCTTTATTCACATATTGGTGAACTTCTGACCATCTTTGCTTCTGAGAGACTCTGCCTCTCTAACATGCTCTTTTTATACAGTCATTTGACTTAGATGAAAATTGACCCTACAACTCTTTTTCAATAGAACCACTTACACTTCTAGCTTTAATTCCTGCGTTATTAAGGCTATGTGCGCACGTTGCGTAAATTCATGCAGTTATGCTGCGCTTTGTAGCGCAGCGTAACTGCATGCGTCCTGCGTCCCCTGCACAATCTATGGAGATTGTGCAGGGGCCGTGCGCACGTGGCATATTACAACGCAGCGCTTCGGCTACTGCCGAAGCGCTGCGTAAAAAGAAGTGACATGTCATTTCTTCCGTGCGCTTTGCCGGCAGCTCCTGCTCTGTCTATGGCAGGAGCTGCAGGCAGAGCGCACGTTCTCGCCGGCACCATGCGCCTCAGAACGGAGCTTTTCAGCTGCGCTCTGAAGCGCACCTTTTACGGTGCTGGGCTAGTACGCAACATGCGCACGTAGCCTTACAGTGTTCTCATTTTTATGAGGTGTTGCTGCCATCAATTTCTAAATGATTTTTCTTTTCTTTTCAAATAAAAGGTAAAACTGTCTTTCTGATTTGTGTTTTATCTTCTCTTGTGAATAAATTAGGTTTATGAGTTTCAAAATCATTGCATTCTCGTTTTCTTTTCGTTTTACACAGCGTCCCCACTTTTTTGGAATTGGGGTTGTATTTACTGAGGCCATATAATTATGCTTCTCTACTATAATTTAGTTACTGCATAGTATAAGTATTATAAGGCTAAACGGGTTGTCCACTACTTGCCCCCATTAAAAATAACAAATATACTCAGCTCTGGTTCCAATGCCGTTCCAGAGGTGTCAGTACTCGCAGTACATTGCTACGTCACTCGAACCCTGTGCCCAAATCAGCTCTGTCTTAACTCTCCCCACCTTCGGAAGTATCGAGCATCAAGAAGAAGTGAGCGATCAGCTGCAGCTCTGACTTTCTCTTGATGTTCAAGTCGTCTGAAGGCGGGAGAGGGAAGAAGGAGCTGATAGGTCGCGCTATACCCAATCAACTTCATGTGAGCCGGTGGCAAACATAGGGACTGAGAAGGCGTTGTCCGTGTACTGGACAACCCAATTAATAATTTTAGGTACTGATTGGAAGGACTATGTTTATAACAGACTTGTGGACACAATATTTAGGAAATGTTTTTCTGATGTTGCCAAAACCAACAAAATAGTAAGTAAATAGAAAAGTATGGACCATGTCGGAGTTCCTCCTTGACAGCACTAGTGTGTAGCACCTTAAAGGAATCAAATCAGGATATTTTTTCTAACCAAATTAGTAGTATGGTGGTATAGGTTGTAGAACAATACTAAAGATATCTGTCTTGTAGTAATCCAATGTGCTTATCGCCGTGAAATCAATCTTTGAAACCACATGAAAGTTTGCCATAGTCCACTTCAAAGCTAATTTTCATGTGGCTTCAAAGCTTGATTTCTCAGCTTCGGCACATGGGATTACTACAAGACAGGTATCGTTTGTATTGCTGTTCTACAACCTATTCAGCCATACCACTATTTTAATTTGTAAACTCTTCATGACAGTCCCTTTATATAGATTTCTGGGAATCGTACACTCTGTCCTGGTAGGAGAACCTCTCGTAATGTGGTGCAACATGTTACTTTAGATCTTTTAGAATATGTGCCATTTTAGATGAGAACTTAGGTTATTAGTACTGTAGCTCTTTATTATTGCATTATAGATTTTGCACATTTTGCATGTGGGAAATTTGACATTAATGTCTACAAACAATACGGCACATACAGCTTTATTTACAATGCAGCTGATTTATGTCATTTGCATTACATTTAATATGTGATACAGAGGGATCATATAGATGGATCTTTCATGGTACACTACCCTTATTATCTGACTTTCAAGCATGTATTAATATTTTACCAGCTCATTCAATACATTTTACAATATTAGCCTCCCTTGGCAGCTGTACAATGGCACTTTCATTAAGCAGTTATAGAGCCAAAGCTATTGAATGTGCACAAAGTAGTTATAGAACAGCAGTGATTGTTAAATGAATATTTCTCGCTAAGATGACTCTGGGCTAACACAATCATAAAAATCCTGTTGTGTGATTCCTGTTTTGTTGATACATTTGTAACTATATTGTAGAAAAAAAACCCCACAATGTTCAATCTTAGCACAATTTAACAAAATACCAGGCAAAATCACTTCACAATCTACTGATGAATAATTATCATATAATAGGAAGCAAAAAAGAAAGACGTTCCTTTTCAGTAAGGATAATAAAATGAAACAAATATAAGTGCTGCGGGTCCTTTTAGGGCCTTTTTTTTCTCCTTGAAGGGATATTCTGAAGTTGTCTCTGGAGCAGCTCAGAGCTATACAGTTCTCCTCGCTTCCTGGTTGCTTGGGGAGGGGGCAGGTGCTCCACCTTGAGTACAGGTTCATTCTACTACTACTGCTACTATACATTTAGGCCTTATGCACAAGCTGCGTTTTTTTGCCATGTTTTTACGTGATTTTTAGGTGCAGTTTTGGTGCCAAAACTGCATGCATTTCCTTCACCAGCAAAGTCTATGAGATTTCAGTTTTTCTGTTGCAGCTTTTTGTTGGCTGCGTCTTTGTGGTGACCACAAAGATGCAGCATGTCAATTCTTTCTGCATTTTTGCCAGTGTTTTTAAGCCTTTCCAGTCAATAGATTTGACTTAAAACACGCACTGGGCAAAAACGCAGTAAAAAACGCAGCCAAAAATGAATGCCGAGGGTGCGTTTTTTTGGGACCACAAAGATGCAGCGTGCACACATACCCTAACATTCTATCAGTTCTTTTTCTGGGTCTACACAGGTATAACAATATTTACATATAGAGATAACAGGGAATTTCAACAAGCACATGGCTCCAGGAAAGTTAGAGCAGTGATTTGGACAATTGCTGTAGAAATTGATCTTTGGAGATTTTGATTCTACAGGAGTGATTAACGCTCAGGAGCTAGTGACCAGTTACCTGGTCACTACACTAAGGGGTACTTGGCACGTTGCGACATTGCTAGCCGATGCTTGCGATGCCGAGCGCAATTGTACCCACCCCCGTCGCAGCAGCGATATATTGTAATCGCTGCCATAGCGAACATTATCGCTACGGCAGTTTCACATGCACTCACCTGCCCTGCGACGTCGCTCTGGCTGGCGACACGCCTACTTCCTAAGGGGGCGGGTCGTGCGGCGTCACAGCGACGTCACACGGCAGGCGGGCAATAGAAGCAGAGGGGCGGAGATGAGCGGAACGTAAACATCCTGCCCACGCATTTACAATCACAAAATTTTGCACCGACACCCCATGTGACTCAGGGAACGTCATAAACTATGTTTTTATGGGAAAATGAAACCCTGCGCTTTACAGTTACTTCCAAAAAACCTGCTTCCATTAAAGTCAATGGAGCTGCGAGCTAAAGGTTATTAATAGCAGTTCTGATTGGTTGCTATAAGAACAAAGGACATTATTAGTATAAGAAGCTTATGTGTGAGGTAATAAGATGTCAGTGGGGAGACGGATAGAGAGAGACAGAAAGAGACAGACAGACATAGGCACAGACAGAGTAAGAGGCAGACAGAGAAAGAGACAGAGAGAGACAGACAGGGAAAGAGACAGAGAGAGACAGACAGGGAAAGAGACAGAGAGATACAGAGAGGGAAAGAGACAGACAGACACAGACACGGAAAGAGACAGACAGACAGGGAAAGAGACAGACAGACAGGGAAAGAGACATACAGATGGGAAAAGAGACAGGGAAAGAGACAGATGGGGAAAAAGACAGACGAGGAAAGAGACAGATGTGGAAAGAGACAGATGTGGAAAGAGACAGACCTGGAAAGAGACAGACAGACAGAAAGAAACAGAGACAGACAGAGAGAGACAGACAGAAAGAAACAGACAGACAGAGACACACAGAGACAGACACACAGAGACTGGGAGAGAGACAGAGAGACAGTTACTATACCGGGCTAATATATATATATTTATTAATTACCTGAACATTAAAATTTATGTCACTATTTGCTAGTGCTCTTATAAAATAGTGTGACAGTCACTCTCTGCACTTTTTTGGTTTTATAATGAATTAATATATGCATATGCACTTTAGCTCTATATATGGTATTAATCACTGAACATTATATATGATGTTATCAATTGTTGGTGCTGCTATATAATACTGTGATAGTCATTTTTTGCACTTTGCTTCTATAAATGAAATAATATATGCATATGAACTTTAGCTATATACAAGCCATTATAATCTATGTAGCGAGATACATACGGTATATTATTTTAAGGTTGGTATATTGCACTTTTGAATATATATATTATTTATATGCTACATACAATTTTAAAATATTTATTTCTATAATTGAGCAGGATTTTTTGAGCCTCTTTTTGCTGCAACATTGTCACTGATTTTAATAATAAAATATGTTAAATTTTTGACCCCATTACGGTTTTCTTTGTTTGGTTTGTATGGTTAGGTTCCATAACGTCTTTTACGTGTCCACCATCGACATACCATAATCAATATTTGCATAGACACTGGTTAAAATTATATTTATAATCTATATGGGGTGTGTTTAAGTTTGGATGTTCTTGATTTACCTTTATTCAATTTTAAAACATGTCTACAGATTTACATTTCCAATCTTACTATAAATTATCATTTTTAAGTGAATCTAGATTTTAAATGATCTTAGGCATACTGATAAAAAAAAATAAATCATTCTTGGGGTATGTTCACATGGAGTTTCTTTTAATGTGAATTTCAACACATTTTGCACCAAAATTCTCATTAAAAAACACAAACAAACCAAAAACTGTTTGAGGCCTCTTTCACACGTACGTGCCTCCGGTACGTGTTTGGCAGTTTTCTCACATACCGGAGACACGTACACACGTAGACCTAGGTATTCCTATGGTTTTGGACACACGTAAGTAATTTCGCATGAAACGTGTGTCCGTTCCGTACTTACGTGTGTCCGTGTGTTTCTCACGGCAACATGTCCGTTTTCTCTACGGCATCATGGATGTCACACGGAACGCAAACGTGTCACACGTAATGCAAACGGACCACACGGATGTGTTCCGTGTGACACGCACCGGAGAAAAGACATGTGTCTGTGAGAAAAAACACCAAACCTTTAATCACCTTCTCCAGCCCTGCTGTCTCTGCCGATGCTGTCACTTGCTGCCGACTGCCGCTCATTAAATATTCACTTTACTGCGGCCGGAAGCAGCAGCAGCGGGGAGTCGGCAGGACCGGAGACCGAAGATCAGCACCACGGACAGCGACGCAAGGGACAGGTGAGCAGAAAGTTCCCGTTCTCCATGTGTTATCATGGATAACACACGGAGAACACACATGTGCCATACACACGGCAAACTGAGGGCAATACGCACCTTTGACACGTCCATAAAAAACGTGCGTGATTTTCACGGACGTGTGAAGGAGGCCTAAATAAGCATTCCAATAACTTCAATAGGAAAACACTTGGATAATGCATAATGTGCTGGGGGGGTGTTACATTTTTTACAACATAGAATAGAAAAGTAATATACTGTATATATAAATTCTTGAAGTGTTGAAGTCTGTAAAAAAAAGCTTTAACTTTGGCCACTGATTCAATAGGAGCAGGAAAAATCTGCAAATAATACGTGAAGAACATGGCGAAAAACTATTTCATGAATTTTTGGACATGTATTATTTAGCCATGGACTCCACTTGAATGAACTTTAATAGACATTTCTGCTCTCGTTAATTGGATCTTTATGAGATTCACTTCTCCGTGCACCAAAAATTAGTTTCAGTATCTCTGATGCTTCGCCAACAGTAAGATATATATTTAATGGATGTATTGATTTTGCTCAGCTGAAATCTCAAATAATTCTTTTGAATGGCCCAACAATAATGAGATTTTGAATGTATGAGATCAACCAAATATTACTTCTCTAATGTCACCAAAATATTGTCTCACCGCTAAAGTTGTAATTCTCAAACAGTGAATGAGATGAAATACACAGGATTAACAGAGCGTGAAGAAAATCTTTCTTAACCCATTTCAGTCTTATCAGTTTTATTGAATACAAAGCAGCCTACCCCGGATCACACTGCCTGGGACTGCGGCGTCAGCGACTTTTTTATGACAAGGTTGCCTTCATATCTACCCTTGATCTCCTTGGCTGAACATGTCCATTTTGCTGTATGTATCGCGCTGCAGTCTAAACTCTTATCTGTTACATTTGTTCTTCTTTTTCCACGCCAGCTACGATCTTGCCATCTCAGCAATGAACGTTCACATTTCCAATTGCTTAAAAGTTTAGTCCTATTAGCTTGTCACAAAGGATTTATGTAGAGATATATACTTGCCAAAATGTGTTATTAACCCCAGTAAAACTTGTATCATTTCCAGGCTCGAGAACAAGTTATCTGGCATTTGGTAGCTAACAATGTGCATGACAGGAAAGAAATGAGTAGACGGATCAGTTAATCGGCAAAAGATTTTCCGATACTGTAAAACAGATTTATACAATCGTTCCTTTGAGTTGTTAAAAGCTGAAAATAAAAAACTATATATATCCTAAACGAAGAAATGTTTTTTTTCTAAACAAAGCCTAAATAAATACTCACTGCCAAAATTACAATCATTGCAATTTTTTTTCTTTAAATGGTATTGTTTTGCAAAAAAAAACCCCAAACTCAAAGGTATATATCTTACTAATATAAGTCAATAATGACCTGATCCATTTTCGGGCTTTACTTTCAGTGCTGCACTTGACAGTGATGCCCTTCCGCACACAACCAGAACAATGTGTGATGGCGGCTGACTGCTTATTGTAATAGGTAAGCCACCTGTGATGCTCGACACTCTATGGCGTAGTGTGATGCTAGTCACTAGGTGACGCTAGATACTACTTGTGTGCAGTGTGAATGGAGAGGTAGTCAAACAAGCCGGGATCAGGAACCAGGAGGACATGACAGGACACAGGGAGCAGGCAAAGTAAAGATCAAGATACAGAACGGGGGTCAGGATTCCAGCAGACTATGCATAGGATACAGAAAGCAGGAGGAGACATGGTCAGGACAAAGTACAAGGTCAAAAGCCAGGAGGTAGTGACAAAGTCAGGGTCGATAAGCCAAGATCAGATAACTTTACACAAAAGTGAGCCAAGAGCACTTACTGCGAAACCAGAAAATACGACTGGCAATGTTCATTAAGGAGCATGCTCCTTAATGAAGCAGAGCAATCACTTGGAACAAGGAGCATCTGAGAAATCATCTCCCAGCACTAGCGTAGGAGCCAGTGCTGAGAAACAACCCGTCCACAGGAGCTCAAGACAAACAGCAGAGCATCTAATCCTGCAAAACACTCTGCGCAACATAACAGGCAAGTGCCGGCTCTGCAGGAGAGCATGGCAGAGCATAGTAGAGCACATCGAACTGTGACCTCACCCCATCTATCAAAGCTAGTGAAAAAAAGAGAAGGCACCTGGCCTACCCGTTGAAATAACCAAATACCTTCACACTCAACTCTTGTTATTTGTCAGCACAGAAAACGATAAAGTACGGGAAGAGATGTAAACTTATTTGGTTCCTGAACTAGAGTAAGTAGCAGAGGATTGGGGCGGTTGTTGTTATTGAACTAAAGAAACCAAAAAGAAAAAATTTGCCAACCTCTGCGGGAAACACGAGAAGTTTTATTTGGACTCCATGACAGAAAACAACAGATATCGGTCTACACAAACGTCTTGAGAAAAGCCTCTGTGTATGCCAGCACGTGGTGAATTTTGTCATGGAAACCTTGATTTAGGCCTCAGTGCGTACAGATATGTGGTGAGTTCTGCCAAGGAGTACACATAAAGCTTCTCCGGTTGGCAAACTTTTCCTATTTTTCTCCTGAGGTATCCTGGTAACGGGGACTGTTTGACCGTTCATACTGGAATATTGTTGCCCATTATTTTTTGGTGATGTCCAGTGCTTTCTTTCTGTGGTGTTATTGAATTTATCTCAAAAAATTATATATTTTACTCTTCAAAGGTCATGTATGTGATTTGTGTAGGCTCAAGAAGCCATTTACATCCAGTATATTAATATAGAGTACACTAAGTGCGCAAGTAGTCAATAAATGAAATTAAATTCTGCCAAGAAAAGTCCTAAGGTTGGAAGGGAGGCCAATGTCACCCAGCCAGATAATTTATATAGTCGACAAAACCGTGTAGTTTCAAAAACATCACCTCCAACATTACAACTTTAAAGAAGTTGCCCACTACTTTTACATTGATGGCCTATCCTTAGGATAGGTCATCAATATCTGATCGGCTGGGGTCCAATGCCCCACACACCCGCCGATCAGCTGTTCTCGGTCCTGGCAGGGGCAGCAACAAATGCTCAGTTTTGGAGCTGTGTTGTCTTCGGATAGTGGCCGGGGCCGGGTACTGCAATCCACCTCTTATTCAAATCACCGCCGCAGCTATCAGAAGACAGGATAGCCCTGGAACTGAGCACTTACAGTCACCTGCTGCTGCCACTGGCACTGAGAACAGCTGATCAGTGGGGGTACCGAGTGTCGGACCCCGGCTGATTAGACTTTATTGACCTATTGTAAGGATAGGTCAGCAACGTTAAAGTAGTGGACAACCTCTTTAAAGGGAATCTGTAAGCAGGTTTTTGCTACCTCATTTGAGAGCAGCATGATGTAGGCAAGGAGATTCTGAATCCAATGGTGTTTCACTTAGATTACTGGATGCAGATGTTCTGACACAATCTAAATTTTTTAGCTTTAGTCATGTAGCTGAGCCCAGCTGATGTTTACCTTAGTTACCAGCGCACACCGCTTAGCTTAGCTTGTGCAGGGAGCAGGAGCCGGCACTGGCAGCGTGAGAGCTGCGGAGGCTGGTACCGAAGGTAAATATCGGGTAACCACCTTGGTTACCCGATGTTTGCCTTGGTTACAGCTTACCGCAGGCTGTCAGACGCCGGCTCCTGCTCCCTGCACATTCAGGATTGTTGCTCTCTCGCTATCACACACAGCGATGTGTGCTTATCAGCGGGAGAGCAACAATAAAAAAACGAACCAGGGCTGTTTGTAACGAGCACAGATCTCACAGCAGGGGCCAGATCGCTGCTCAGTGTCACACACAGCGAGATCGCTAATGTGGTCACTGCTGCGTCACAAAAACCGTGACTCAGTAGCGATCTCGCTGTGTGTGAAGTACCCCTAATTCCAATGAATTTAATGACTCGGGGGTATTTGATAAGTGGCATGCGTCTCCGTGTTGCCTACCACATATCTTATGCGGGCGTCACACGAGACGATCTATTGTGCGATATGTCGTCGGGGTCACGGTTTTCGTGACGCACATCCGGCATTGTTTACGACGCCGTCCCGTGTGACACCTACGAGTGACGCAGAACGTTCGCAAATCGTTAATCGTTGACACGTCGCTCATTTTTAAAATGTCGTTTATTTTTCTTTGCGACGGTTGTTCATCGTACCCGGGGCAGCACACATGGCTCCGTGTGACACCCCGGGAACGATGAACACAGCTTACCTGCGTCCTGCGGCTCCCGCCGGCTATGCGGAAGGAAGGAGGTGGGCGGGATGTTTACGTCCCGCTCATCTCCACCTCTCCGCTTCTTTTCACTGACCGCTGTGTGACGTCGCTGTGACGCCGAACGTCCCACCCCCTTCAGGAAGAGGATGTTCGCCGCCCACAGCGACGTCGCTCAGCAGGTAAGTACGTGTGACGGCGGTTTAACGACTTTGTGCGGTACGGGCAACTAATTGCCCGTGACGTACAAACGACGGGGGCGGGTACGATCGCTCGTGCGATCGCACGATAGATTGTATCGTGTGACGCCCGCATTACTCCAACTGGATACAAAAGTAAGATTTTAAGTATAGCATGTCATTAAGTAGAATTAGATGAGCTGCAGCATCATGCCTCTCCCAGCCAGCTCCACCCGTTATGGTGGAGCTTGGCAAAACCTGTGTAGAAATGCGAAAAGTCACCAAATTTGCATTTTGCAAAAGGTTGGTGACTGTTCACAGTGATTTCCACCACAATTCTGGTGTAATCGCTTTGTTGATTTAGGGCCTATGAATTCACTACATCTGTAGTCTGCTCTGTGCATATTCTAAGGCGGACTTTGCACGTTGCGACATCGCAAGCCGATGCTGCGATGTCGCACGCGATAGTTCCCGCCCCCGTCGCTGCAGCGATATCTTGTGATTCCTGGCGTAGCGAACATTATCGCTACGCCAGCTTCACATGCACTCACCTGTCCTGCGACGTCGCTCTGGCCGGCGTCCCGCCTCCTTCCTAAGGGGGCGGGTCAAACGTCAGAGCGACGTCACACGGCAGGCGGACAATCAAAGCGGAGGGGCAGAGATGAGCAGGATGTAAACATCCCGCCTACCTTCTTCCTTCCGTATAGCCGCCGGCAGCAGGTAAGGTGATGTTCCTCGCTCCTGCGGCTTCATACACAGCGATGTGTGCTGCCGCAGGAATGAGGAACAACATCGTACCTGTCGCGGCAGCGTAATTTTGAAAAAGTCGGAGCCTACACCGATGATACGATAACAATGCTTTTGCGCTCCTTAATCGTATCATCTAGGATTTACACACTACGATGTCGAAAGTGACGCCGGATGTGCGTCACTTTCGATTTGACCCCACCGATATTGCATGTGTGATGTTGCAACGTGCAAAGCCGCCCTAAGGCAGAAGCTGTGCCCTCCTTGTCCTGAGCTCTGCACTTCTAAAGGTGGCTTTACACACTGCAACATCGCAAATGACATCGCTGTAACGTCACCGGTTTTGTGACGTTATAGCGACCTCCCCAGCGACATTGCAGTGTGTGAAACACATCAGCGACCTGGCCCCTGCTGTGAAATTGCTCATCGCTACAAATCGTTCAGGACCATTCTTTGGTCCTTTGTTTCCCGCTGTGCGGCAAAGTCTCAGTGTGTAAAGGGGACTTTACAGCGACTTCGTTAGCGACTTCCCTTTCAAAAAGCTGCTTTACAATGTCCCCAATGACTAGCTAGGTCGTTCTGCAGGTCCGGATCGCTGTTGCGTCGTTGGCCAGGTCTGCCTGTTTGACAGCTCACCAGAGACTTTGTAGCGATCCCGGCCAGGTTGGGATCGCTGGTGGGATCGCTAGAAAGTCTCAGTGTGTAAAGGGGCCTTAAGAGGTCTCTTTTGGGTGATTGATGGAGGTTTTAGGTCCTGATCTCACTGATCTGCTATAAAACACTTAAAATGTCTCCCAAAAGTTTATTTACTCTAAGTTTTGGCACATTTGGGATCACTATTGACCGGCATCGTTGTCCTAGAGTACATAAGAAAAATACTATATACTCATTCTGCCATATAATGCTGCATTGTAACTGAAGTACCATTATATTAGGTACACTTCCCATCTAGGGAGCACCCAGCCATGACAGCAATACTTTATAGAAACCCTAACAGAAATAGACATAAAATGAAGCATCAAAGTGCTCAAAATGGCAAAAATATATACATATTTATTTTCCTATAAAATCGAGAGTGCAATTCCCATTTCCCATGACTGACATCTCACTCATGCAGACTGCTTTTCTCACATCACTCCCCTAGCAGAAATAATTTGCGCCTTCCTTTCTTTTTAAAAGGCCTATAACAAACAGAGTGCGAAGCTTAGATTTTAGGAGCTCTACAGAGAAATGTAAAAGAAAAAAAAAAGATTTGTTAAATGGGTCACATTTTGAGCAGGCTGAAAAACAAGTCAAGTAAAGCTGCTTTTTTGTCACTTCCATGAATGAGCTTGGTTTTCTAAACTCCCTGCAGGTCCCCAAATTAGTGTGATAAGGTAATTCTGTAATTGTAGTACGCACATATGAATTCTTTTCGGAATAGAGAAATTTCTCTTTTGGATCACAGTTTTGTCATCATGGCTTATAGGGCTTATAGCCATACACGTGGCTCAGAAATATCTGCCAACGTACATTACAACATGTAATAGAGACTATTATTCATTTAAAGGGAATCTGTCAACAGCTTTCTGCAATGTAGTCTGAAGACAGCATGCTGCAAGAGTTAAAACAGAGAATACAGCCCTGACTCTGTTAACTCACAGTCTTTTTTTGTTTAGATGCTATGTTAGTTTAAGTCTCTTATCTTTATCATTAGTGGGTCTCAGCAGCTCCTGAGCTCTAGTCTGATTCCTTCCCTTCTGTGATTAGCAGCTTTTGTCTATGGAAATGTACACTGAAAGCCTGTTGTTGGTGGAGACAGCTTTCCCAGCAGCTGCAGCCACTAATCTAAGAGATGCATTGTTGAACTCAGGGCCTCTTTGCCTACATCATGCTGCTCTCAAATGAGGTAGCAAAAACCTGCTGACAGATTCCCTTTAAATAGCACCAAGGTATTCCCATGCGTTGTATTTATCCTACTAAGATCACTGCTCCCACTAGTAACAGGATTTAGGATATGTTCACACCAAGTTCTATTATGTGGATTTTGGAGAAGATTCTGGATGAACCAAATTTTACCAGTGAATGAATTGAATGAAACAAAATGCACCATACACAAAATAAGTGTCAAAATAGACACAAAAAAACTTTTTTATGCTGCCTTGAGGTTAAACTTACAGCCTAAAAAATCCAAATAAAAAAACTCCATGTAAACATACCATTATAATCCAAATTCCCTCCTCGGCAGACCCTGAAAACTCCTTTATAGGCCCTGTGCGCACGCTGAGGATTTTACCGTGGAATTGCCATGGATTTTTCACTGAAGGAATGCTGCAGAAAATGTTTATAACATTTCTGCAGTCATTATCCAGCAAAACCTATGAGGATTAAATACTGCTGTGCTTTTTTTGTCCCTGCGGGTTTTCCCGTGGAATTTCTGCTGCGGAATTAATGTGCATGTCATTTAATTTCCGCAGGTACCTGCGGTTTTTGCCATACATAATGGTAAAAACCCGCAGGGATCAACCTGCGGAAAAACCGCGGCAAATCCGCACTAAAACCGCGGCAAATCCGCATGCGGATTTTGGTGTGTTTTTTTTTTTACTGCAGGTGCGGGAATCTTTCAGAAGGTCGGGAATTTTCTCAAGAAAATTCCATTTTCTAGTACGCACAGAGCCTTAAGTATCTTTTATTGTCTCCATTCCTTACCCAATGGGTGGAAATGAGCAATCCAGTTAGATATGTTCCTCAAAAGAACAAACAAAACATAGCCCCAAAAAAGACCTTACTATGCTTTGCTGGGTAGACATGTTTGAACTCTTGACAGCAAAATGTTTCCTACAATAATTTTTTAAAGAGTACTGGCTTGTGAAGTATCAGTATGATTCGTGAAACTCCGCAAGACCTAAAGTGTTAAACACTTCAACCATAAAAGGGGCATTATCATCTAAAAATGATTTAATCTGAAAGGGTTTTCCCACAATGGAAGCTAATCACCCATCTAGAGTAGAGGTGAGAAATGTGTGATAGTACTTTGTTCCTCTTGACTGCCTGATCATATTGAGAAGGAGGGACGCTCAGGCATTTGTGCTCTGTACAATGTCTTTGGGCATGATGAAACATGGCATTCTAGGGATCCTTGGGGGGTATAACTTATGGACTGTTAATTCATATACAATTAATTGCAAAATTAATTTAAATTTTCTTTTTGTGTGCAATTTTAAGTCTTTTATTTCTAACCCTGTAAAAAGAATATATCTCAGTTAAATTAAGTAAGCACAACAGACTACAATGATATGATAAAAACACTCCAAAAACATTTAAAGGGAACCTGTCACATTTCCAAACACTATTAACCAGCAGAAATAAGGTTAATCTGCATGTTAATATCAGCCTTGCTGCTGCACTGAAAGCCTGGCTAACGGGAATAAATTAAAGGGGTTGTTCACTAGTTAGTACTCAAAGGCACATCAATACTATTTTAAGAAACAAGGTTTCTCTCAAATACCTTGTGTTGCCAATAGTGCCCATGAGCGGTGCTATTGTGGTCCGCTCACCCCTTTCACGTGACTCCCCAGGCTCTGAGACCTCTGATGTCTGGTGATATCACATCAACTTCCAGTGACTGGACTGTGGGCAGTGTTTCACCGCTAAGCACAGCCCAAGCGTCTCCCTGCTCCCTCCTTCATTGCAGAGCACCGCAAGCAGGAGCAATGCTGGGCTGTGATGAGCGTTGAAATGCCATCCACAGCCCAGTGACTCAGGAAGACTGGAGCTGGCCACGGTATTGTCAGGTCAACAGGAAGTTGACGTGACATCACTGGACATCAGAGGTCACGGAGCCCAGCGGGGTTACGCGGAGGAGATGAGCACTATTGGTAACACAAGGTATTTGAGCGAAACCTTGTTTCTCAACATAATATTGATGTGCCTATGAATACAAACTAGTGAACCACCCCTTTAAGTTCCTCCCGGTAGCCAGGCTTTCAGTGCAGCAGCAAGGCAGTCACAGAGCACCATTAACCTGCAGATTAACCTTATTTCTGCAATAAGTGAACCACCTCTTTAAGTTTATTCCTCCCGGCAGCCACTAGGTTTCAGTCATAGAGGTGTGGCTAGCTCAGCTTCAGTCAGTACATAGTGAGTGGCGGCTGTAACCACAACCCGGCAATGACTGACACATACAGTATTAAGTCAGGTGTAAGTGCTGAAGCGTGGTTACAGCCACCACTATGTACTGAACAGTGACTAAAGCTGAGCTGGCCATGTCTCTATGACTGAAAGCCTGAGGCTGTCAGAAGGAATAAACTTAACTTCCTCTTGGTAGCTGGGCTTTCAGTGCAGCAGTCTGGCAGCTTCAGGCTGTGATGTGCAATGAAACTCTGCCCACAGCCCAGTCACTCATGGAGACTGGGTCCCACCTTGGTGATGCCAGGTCAACTTCCCTTTCTGGAAGTTGACGTGACATCACCGGACATCAGAGGTCACTGCAGCCTGGGTCACATGATAGGGATGGGAGGACAGGGATAGCGCTGCTCACAGGCAGAATGGACAACAGAAGGTATTTAGAAAAAGCTTTCTGTCTCAGCTTTACATTGATGAGGACCACCCCTTTAAGAATGATAGTGAAAAGATAAGCATCTCCAGGCGCAGACCACCTTGGCAGTGCTATAACGTCTACCTCCTCATACTGAAGAGAGAGGGTGGGGAACAGTTTTATTAAAGATGGATTCTGGGAATAAATTTTGTTATAATATATAATGCATAATTCTACAATTACTGAATTAAAGAAAAAAAATGCTGTGCCCCGGCATTACCTATCATTATTCCGATAATAATATCCTCTTAGGACTAAAATCTGCTGACTTAGATATCAGCATGTGTCAGCTACTAACCTCATCACATCACATGCAGACTAGACACGGTGCCACAGACTGATGTTTTTAATCCTATATAATTCTGCAGTTATTTGATTTCATATTTCACGGTCAAATATAAAATGCTAGCGCTATCTGTAGGAAATCTGTTCTACGCACTTGTTATATTGTTTATTTTCTAGCTTGTCCAATGCTGTTTGCTTTGAATGTTGCTGACATGCCATTTAAAAAGGTCATGGAGCTGAACTCTGACTTTTTATAAAATAGAAATTGCAATAAAAAATGTCTATTTGCCCAATGGGTACGGCAAGGCTAGACTACACTCAATATGCTGCACATCAAGATGGAAATAGCCTCAACTGCAGTTCTGAATCACAAAAACAGTTCTAAGTAGCATTACATCAGTGTTTAGCTGTAAAAGTGTAACTATAAGGTGTTCCCCCATTGCAGGAATTGATGGATGTCATTGGGATACTCCATCAGTGTTGAAACCTAATTGATCAACCATGAAACTAGGGTTGGCCTTAGGTTGTGTGGTGCCCCGTGCAGTGCCTTCAGGTTGCTATAGATTTCAGCTTTCAGCAAAATTATCAGCAATCAGACATAGTGGAAGAATGATCTGTTTTACTTGGGACATTAAGCAGCCATCATCTTCATCATAAAGGAGTATATAGAAAAAAATGACATAAACAAAAATAACTAAGACGCTATATGACCACAACAAAATAATTTAGACAATGCCACGTGCTCTTCACCCAACACAGTCCTTCCAACATAAGTCTGCAGCTGTTGTTACCACTCCAACACTACAGTATTGACCCTACCTCTCTTATGATCAGTCATCAGTCTGAGGACTACAATCAATATTCCTTCTAGATATTACTAGATTTTCTAAGTTGTATAATCTTTGAAGAATAAAGAGGCCTGTTCAACATTATGTACTGTCTATTGTTGCCACCAAAAATGGTACGATTGGGGTATTCACATGATGACGTGAGACGTACAGTAGATATATCAATGTTAAGTGTAATATTTCTATGGCTTTAATGGATCCAACATCGAGCATTTAAAGGGAACATGTAACCAGGTTTTTCCCTTATGAGTTGTGGCCACCACCAGTGATCTCTTATATACAACATTCCAGAATACTGTATATAAAGAGCCCAGGCTACTCTGTATAAAGTAAAAAAACATCTTTATTATACTCAGCTAAGGGGCAGTCAGGTTCCATGGGTGTCGTTGATCTTGATCCAGCGCCTCCTCCATCTTGTGTAATCACCATCCTCCTGCCCAGCCCCATCTGCATGACGCTTTCTGCATCATTCACACACAGAGTCTGCCATTTCACTCCTGCGCAGTTTGATCTGCCCTGCTGAGGGCAGATCAAAGTACTGTAATGCAGCGTTGTGAGAAATGGTCAAAGACCGCCCGTGCATGTGCATTACTGTACTCTGATCTGCCCTCAGTCGGGCAGACCAAAGTGTGCACGCACAGGAGCGCAATGGAGGCCTCTGAGTGTTAATGACTCAGGGCGCGTCGTGCACACGGGGCTGGGCAGGAGGATGGCGATCCCACAAGATGGAGGGATGGAGGCGTCAGACCAAGAGCAGCTACGCCCAGACCTGACCGCCCCCTAGGTGAGTATTATAAAGATGTTTTTTACATTATAAAGATCGTCTGGGCTCTTATATACAGTATTCTAGAATGTTGTATATAAGGGCTCAGTGGTGCTGGCCGCAGCTTATGAGGGAAAAACCTGGTGACAGGTTCCCTTTAAGGATACTTCTTATGAGATTCCAGGGCATTATATACTGCAGGCCTGGAGCAGACTACACATTAGCACCATCCCTTATATTATCTCCTAGAAGGCTTAATACTGGGTGGATGGTTTTTAGCCAACAAGTCTTCAGACAATGATCCTAATGGAAAAGAAACAATAAATAATGTTAATGGCTGTCTGGCCACTATAATGCAATCTTAATCATTTCTTTGCCCCGGGGTTCTCTTACCCTGTCTTTGGGATCATTGCATTTCAATAATGGGAACATATCAAATGTCTGTAAAAATGGCACCATAAGGATAGAAGACAATTTTATCTAATGACTTTGATGTCATGCAATTATCTCATATTGGATCGTCATCAATGATTAATAAGGGGAGAGCTTTGACATATGGTCTAATCGTGCTTTCACCTAATGAAACTATATCAGTGTGATTATTGTACTGTATCGCCCATTCACATCCATCCCACAAAGCTTTTACAGGCCTTGTGTTGGGTAAGGTGAAACAGATCTATAAGCAGTTTTATCCATGGCGGGCTGTAATTGTAGGCTATGCATTAGTGAATGTGAGCAATGGCTGCCAAAGGTCAATCCAACAATGCAGCAGCTGCTGGGGGCAACCTTCCCATAATTTGGTGAGACTGATCGCCCAATTCTCGAGCTCCTTTTCGGATATAATAATGGATGCCGCAGTGTAACATACTGACTTACCAGCACTTTGACCCTATTAAACCAAACTCACAAGGCAGATCTTGTGAATTGCTTTTCTATATCTCAAATTTAACCCTGTGACTGGACCAAACCAGGACAAGGT
Organism: Anomaloglossus baeobatrachus; assembly: GCF_048569485.1. NCBI lineage: Eukaryota > Metazoa > Chordata > Amphibia > Anura > Aromobatidae > Anomaloglossus > Anomaloglossus baeobatrachus. The sequence goes on from NC_134358.1 coordinate 135,330,132, forward strand.
GCATTTTTGTTAATACTGTGGCCCTGACTCATCATTGCTTTTGCACTTCTTTTTTGTCTAGTTTTGTATTTTGCTTTTTTTGTTTGCACTCTGTTCAATATAGGTCTATTTTATGTGCTTACCTGTTTTTTTTTCTCTAGCAATACCAGATGTTTTAGCCTGATTTCTCAATAGCGTCTTTTTAAAAAGACGCAAAAATTTGGCGCAACTTCACTCCTGTCGCCTAAATGTATTTTTGAGTATGCCAAACTTTAGATGCTCCTTTTAGCGCCAACAACCAAAACACGAAGTCACACCATTTTTGATTTTGCGCCAAATTCACAAAACACCTGGGTCATTTTGATGAATTTTGTACAAAAATCAGCAACTAATACAAAACATAAAAGAGGAAAGTGCCTGACAAACCACACAAATGATGAATCGGGGCCACTCCAAAAACATACAGATAGGGACTCTAGATTGTGAGCCCCAATGGGGACAGTGTTGCCAATGTATGTAAAGTGCTATGGAATTAATAGCGCTATATAAATGAATAAATATTATTATTATTATTATTATTTGCATTTTGGTTACTATTTTATGATTGCTGTGAAAACTCTGTAAATGGTCATTGCACTTGTTTATTAAAAAAACAACTACAGTCATATGAAAAAGTTTGGGCACCCCTATTAATGTTAACCTTTTTTCTTTATAACAATTTGGGTTTTTGCAACAGCTATTTCAGTTTCATATATCTAATAACTGATGGACTGAGTAATATTTCTGGATTGAAATGAGGTTTATTGTACTAACAGAAAATGTGTAATCCGCATTTAAACAAAATTTGACCGGTGCAAAAGTATGGGCACCTCAACATAAAATTCACATTAATATTTTGTAGATCCTCCTTTTGAAAAAATAACAGCCTCTAGTCACTTCCTGTAGCTTGTAATGAGTTCCTGGATCCTGGATGAAGGTATATTTGACCATTCCTGTTTACAAAACAATTCCAGTTCTGTTAAGTTTGATGGTCGCCGAGCATGGACTAGCGGCGGTGCTAGTAACTAATGTAAATATCGGGTAACCAAGAAAGGGCTTCCCTTGGTTACCCGATATTTACCTTAGTTACAGCTTACGGCAGGCTGTCAGAAGCTGGCTCCCTGCTCCCTGCACGTTCAGATCGTTGCTCTCTTGCTGTCACACACAGTGATGTGTGCTTAACAGCAGGAGAGCAACGTAAAAAAAATGAACCATAGCTGTGTGTAACGAGCAGAGGCCAGATCGCTGCTCAGTGTCACACACAGCGAGATAGCTAATGAGCTCACTGCTGCGTCACAAAAACCGTGACTCAGCAGCGATCTCGCTAGCGATCTCGCTATGTGTGAAGCACCCCTAAGGCACACCGGTGCAACAATCATGTTATCTATTCATCATCTTGATACGCTCCACCTGTGAGGTGGATAGATTATCTCGGCAAAGGAGAAAAGTTCACTAACAGATTTACACAAATTTGTGAACAGAATGTCTTAGATCTTTGAGTTCAGTTCAAGAAAAATGGGAGAAAAACCAAAAAGTGTTTATATTTTTTCCAGTAAATATGGAATATATTTCTTAAGGCTTCTGCCACACTCACATGAAATTCACGCACGTGCCGAGAGACACGTATTTTCCCTGCGTGTTGCGTGCAAGGAAGTACGTGTCTCTGGTATGTGCGTGACACGTGTGTTCTACGTGTGCTATCCGCGATAGCACACGTAGAACCGGTAATTATTATACTCACCTGGTCCTTCCTGATGTCCGCGCTGCTGTCCGTGGTGCTGATCCTTGGTCTCCAGCCCTCCCGTCTCCCCGCTGCTGCTGCTGCCAGGCAGTGAAGTGAATATTCAATGAGAATAATGAGCGGCGGTCGGCAGCAAGAGGCAGCAGCGGCAGAGACAGGAGGGCTGGAGAAGGTGAGTTAATGTTTTTTTTTTTTCCACTGACATGTGTGTTTTCTCCGGCGCGTGTCACACGGGACCGCATCCACACTACACCCGTGTGGTACGGGTGCGGCCTGTGTGACACCCGTGCTGCCGGTGAAAAAACGGACATGTCAGCGCTTTGAAAATCGCACACACGTACAAACGCACACGGACACACGTTCCGTGTGGTTTTACGTGTGTGTGCCTGCTACCATAGGGTGGCATTGCTGTACGTGTCTCTGTGTCTCCGGTACGTGTAAAAAATGCCAAACACGTACCGGAGGCACGGATGTGTGGCGCTAGCCTAAAATAGAGTATTGAAAAGTGTGTGCATATAGAAACTATTCATTTTTTATCTTTGACCCCTAACCTGAAAATTAGTCCATCGTCGGGTGGCCCTCTTTCCTAATAATTTTTTTCTAATCAATATTTTGTAATATGTATATTTTTGGTATAACTACAAAATATATCTAGCAATGAACAGCAGATACAAATCTTTACCATTACTCTTTGAAGTGATATCTGGAACGAATTTCCAACCTTTCCTGAATATAATTTTTTTTATAAGCAAGTACAGTCTTATGGTAGACATATTTAATAAGTCCTATTTTCCCTCTAATACGGCTTTCCCGGCTTTCATTAATAATAGCCTTCACTAATTAAACTGTCTGCTGCCAGTTTGCAGGCAGATAATAAATGAAACGTGTCTCGGCTGCAGAGTTTAATAAGTATGTCTCCACTTTTCGGCGAGATTTGGCGGCAGGATGGCAGCTAAGCTTTCCTCTCCTGAGTTTAATAGATCAGCATTGGAAAAGAATGAAAATCAAACACATCCTGAGTAGAGTAATTTGTACAGATAAGATGGCCTTACCTAACAAAGCAGATGAGCAAAATAATTTATTTTCTCCCCCGTTTGTTCTAAACTTATGATTAACAATGGCCTCCAGTAATTGTATTGTGCGATTCATTGCTCAGGACGCTCACTGCTACAAAGATTGTTTTTCTTTTGTCATTGGGGATTCAGAACATAACAAAATCAGAATGTACTATGGTATTGCTCGGCTATTTGTCTTTTGGTTTTGACTTTTCGAGAGATAGCTAAAATGTAGACCCTGTGCATAAACCTACATTTACCAAAAGCCAACAAATCGGGAAAAAACACTATTGTCAGTGGCTTTATGCTGTCAAAGGGAATGCCTTGACAAACGCTGACCTATTGTTTAAATCTGTTTTTTATATAAAAAGCATTTTTATTTATTTAGTTCTGTTCCCCCAATTTTCCATGTCAGAAAAAAAAATCTTGCAATTTCACACTGACCATTAGGCCTTAAGGGGGCTTTACACGCTACGATATTTGTAATGAATTATCGTCGGGGTCACGGTGTTTGTGACGCACATCCGGCGTCATTAACGAGATCGCAGGGTGTAACACTTAAGAACGATCTTAAACGATCGCAAAAGAGGGCAAAATCGTTTGCCGCAGAGAGGTCGTCCTGAAATAAAAAATCGTTATCGGCTTATTAGCGATGTTGTTTGTCGTTGCTGCGGCACCACACATCGCTGTGTGTGACACCGCAGGAGCGACGAACAACTCCTTACCTGCCTCCACCGGCAATGCGGAGGGAAAGAGGTGGGCGGGATGTTTACGTCCCGCTCATCTCCGCTCCTACGTTTCTATTGGACGGCTGCCGTGTGACGTCGCACGAACCGCCCTCTTAGAAAGGAGGCGGATCGCAGGCCAGAGCGACGTCGCAGGGCAGGTATGTGCGGGTGACGCTGCCGTAGCAATAATGTTCGCTACAGCAGCAATCACCACATATCGGCTGTACGACGGGTGGCGGGTGCTATCGTGTTCGACATCGCCAGCAAAGGCTAGCGATGTCGTACCGTGTAAAGCCCGCTTTATACCACACATCCTGTTCTGTACAGAAAACTTTTCAGCAGTCTCATTATCACAACATATATAAGAATAAGGCTGCACATCAAACTTAGATAATGGTATAATGCCTCAAGCATATGGACAAATATTGGAATATACAATGAAAAATGCTACTTGCTAATTTGAACATGTGAATAATGAATTGCATACCTGCTATGAATATTAGGAAAAAGGAGATATTTAGCAATCGCATTGATCAATGTAACTGAGCCCCAAAGCCTCGTCAAGGCATATCTCTATATTGGGGTCCCTAGCTCTGTGACCCTAACTGTGTGTCATCTCATTGCAATTAAAAACTGCTATGGGTGGAGAGGGGTAACTAAGGACTTTCTTATATAGGAGATGGAAAAAACATGGCCGAAAGGGGCGGAGCTGTGTTCACATTCAGAAAAAAAAACTACATATAACTGAATAGGATAACTGAAGTGAGCACTAATATATATATATGAGTGCAAGCCAAAAATACATACTATATATAAGAATAAGGCTGCACATCAAACTTAGATAATGGTATAATGCCTCAAGCATATGGACAAATATTGGAATATACAATGAAAAATGCTACTTGCTAATTTGAACATGTGAATAATGAATTGCATACCTGCTATGAATATTAGGAAAAAGGAGATATTTAGCAATCGCATTGATCAATGTAACTGAGCCCCAAAGCCTCGTCAAGGCATATCTCTATATTGGGGTCCCTAGCTCTGTGACCCTAACTGTGTGTCATCTCATTGCAATTAAAAACTGCTATGGGTGGAGAGGGGTAACTAAGGACTTTCTTATATAGGAGATGGAAAAAACATGGCCGAAAGGGGCGGAGCTGTGTTCACATTCAGAAAAAAAAAAAAAAACTACATATAACTGAATAGGATAACTGAAGTGAGCACTAATATATATATATGAGTGCAAGCCAAAAATACATACTATATATAAGAATAAGGCTGCACATCAAACTTAGATAATGGTATAATGCCTCAAGCATATGGACAAATATTGGAATATACAATGAAAAATGCTACTTGCTAATTTGAACATGTGAATAATGAATTGCATACCTGCTATGAATATTAGGAAAAAGGAGATATTTAGCAATCGCATTGATCAATGTAACTGAGCCCCAAAGCCTCGTCAAGGCATATCTCTATATTGGGGTCCCTAGCTCTGTGACCCTAACTGTGTGTCATCTCATTGCAATTAAAAACTGCTATGGGTGGAGAGGGGTAACTAAGGACTTTCTTATATAGGAGATGGAAAAAACATGGCCGAAAGGGGCGGAGCTGTGTTCACATTCAGAAAAAAAAAACTACATATAACTGAATAGGATAACTGAAGTGAGCACTAATATATATATATGAGTGCAAGCCAAAAATACATACTATATATAAGAATAAGGCTGCACATCAAACTTAGATAATGGTATAATGCCTCAAGCATATGGACAAATATTGGAATATACAATGAAAAATGCTACTTGCTAATTTGAACATGTGAATAATGAATTGCATACCTGCTATGAATATTAGGAAAAAGGAGATATTTAGCAATCGCATTGATCAATGTAACTGAGCCCCAAAGCCTCGTCAAGGCATATCTCTATATTGGGGTCCCTAGCTCTGTGACCCTAACTGTGTGTCATCTCATTGCAATTAAAAACTGCTATGGGTGGAGAGGGGTAACTAAGGACTTTCTTATATAGGAGATGGAAAAAACATGGCCGAAAGGGGCGGAGCTGTGTTCACATTCAGAAAAAAAAGTCCTTAGTTACCCCTCTCCACCCATAGCAGTTTTTAATTGCAATGAGATGACACACAGTTAGGGTCACAGAGCTAGGGACCCCAATATAGAGATATGCCTTGACGAGGCTTTGGGGCTCAGTTACATTGATCAATGCGATTGCTAAATATCTCCTTTTTCCTAATATTCATAGCAGGTATGCAATTCATTATTCACATGTTCAAATTAGCAAGTAGCATTTTTCATTGTATATTCCAATATTTGTCCATATGCTTGAGGCATTATACCATTATCTAAGTTTGATGTGCAGCCTTATTCTTATATATAGTATGTATTTTTGGCTTGCACTCATATATATATATTAGTGCTCACTTCAGTTATCCTATTCAGTTATATGTAGTTTTTTTTTCTGAATGTGAACACAGCTCCGCCCCTTTCGGCCATGTTTTTTCCATCTCCTATATAAGAAAGTCCTTAGTTACCCCTCTCCACCCATAGCAGTTTTTAATTGCAATGAGATGACACACAGTTAGGGTCACAGAGCTAGGGACCCCAATATAGAGATATGCCTTGACGAGGCTTTGGGGCTCAGTTACATTGATCAATGCGATTGCTAAATATCTCCTTTTTCCTAATATTCATAGCAGGTATGCAATTCATTATTCACATGTTCAAATTAGCAAGTAGCATTTTTCATTGTATATTCCAATATTTGTCCATATGCTTGAGGCATTATACCATTATCTAAGTTTGATGTGCAGCCTTATTCTTATATATAGTATGTATTTTTGGCTTGCACTCATATATATATATTAGTGCTCACTTCAGTTATCCTATTCAGTTATATGTAGTTTTTTTTTTCTGAATGTGAACACAGCTCCGCCCCTTTCGGCCATGTTTTTTCCATCTCCTATATAAGAAAGTCCTTAGTTACCCCTCTCCACCCATAGCAGTTTTTAATTGCAATGAGATGACACACAGTTAGGGTCACAGAGCTAGGGACCCCAATATAGAGATATGCCTTGACGAGGCTTTGGGGCTCAGTTACATTGATCAATGCGATTGCTAAATATCTCCTTTTTCCTAATATTCATAGCAGGTATGCAATTCATTATTCACATGTTCAAATTAGCAAGTAGCATTTTTCATTGTATATTCCAATATTTGTCCATATGCTTGAGGCATTATACCATTATCTAAGTTTGATGTGCAGCCTTATTCTTATATATAGTATGTATTTTTGGCTTGCACTCATATATATATATTAGTGCTCACTTCAGTTATCCTATTCATTATCACAACAGACAGGCTTATAATGATTGGTAGCAACTCTACATAAGGCTTCTGCCACACTCACGTGAAATTCACGCACGTGCCGAGAGACACGTATTTTCCCTGCGTGTTGCGTGCAGGTAAGTACGTGTCTCTGGTACGTGCGTGACACGTGTGTTCTACGTGTGCTATCCGCGATAGCACACGTAGAACCGGTAATTATTATACTCACCTGGTCCTTCCTGCTGTCTGCGCTGCTGTCCGTGGTGCTGATCCTCGGTCTCCAGCCCTCCCGTCTCCCCGCTGCTGCTGCTGCCAGGCAGTGAAGTGAATATTCAATGAGAATAATGAGCGGCGGTCGGCAGCAAGAGGCAGCAGCGGCAGAGACAGGAGGGCTGGAGAAGGTGAGTTAATGTTTTGTTTTTTTTTCACTGACATGTGTGTTTTCTCCGGCGCGTGTCACACGGGACCGCATCCACACTACACCCGTGTGGTACGGGTGCGGGCCGTGTGACACCCGTGCTGCCGGTGAAAAAACGGACATGTCAGCGCTTTGAAAATCGCACACACGTACAAACGCACACGGACACACGTTCCGTGTGGTTTTACATGTGTGTGCCTGCTACCATAGGGTGGCATTGCTGTACGTGTCTCCGTGTCTCCGGTACGTGTAAAAAATGCCAAACACGTACCGGAGGCACGGATGTGTGGCACTAGCCTAAAGTAGGTAAAGCAGGATCCAAATTCATAATAGGAGATACCTTTCCTGCCCATAGCAGAGCATGTCCAGGAAATACTTCAGTACAACTCAGTTAGGACAGAGCCAATATATTGATGCTTATGTCCTGATGGCTGGTCAAAAGAACATGATGAATGGGCCTAAGGTAGAGTCAAAATATTTTTTTTATTTAGCATAGATAGTTATATTAAAAAAAATTGAAATAAAAGAATAAAACATGACAAAATATATTTATATAAAAACCTGATGTATGCAAGAGATCATTTTCTGACAGAGCAATTCCATTAAAAAAATGTAACAGATAATATACATTAAAAATTATTATACTCATTGTTACAATATTGAAGTGGGATATATGATGAGTGATGATCAAACTGGACCCCCGTAATGGTATCATATTTTGACACCAAACACAGAAGGGCTAGATGTATCTCCCTCCACAATCTTTGCATATCCATATGGTGGCCTACCTGTATCCTTCTTTGCAATTATGGAATTTCTCTGGAAAGATGAGGTCTTAAGCCCCCATGTGCATTAGACTAACCAATATTGATGGGTCCGGTCAATCGCATTGTTTTCTCAGTCTGTCAGAGATGTCTGTCAGAGGCTTTCCCATGAAGAACGGAGGAATATTCGGTGCATGGGAGAGGTGGCTGAGATGGGTGAAGCCATATAATATGTATGGCCAGCTTTACCCCAGATTTAGACATTCAATATCAAAAAGGATAGAACCAATTATTCAGCTCCATTGACCTCTATTATACATATACCCTTACCTTAACAATTTAAAGGGACTGTAACTCCTGCCTGGATCAACAAACTCAGGGGGAATGTAATGGACAGACTAGAGGGAAGCCACTCACCAAGCAGGACCCTTTAACTCCTATACAGAGATTTGGAATTACACAGGGCCCTGGAGATGACTACCTGTGGAAGGCTGCAGTCCGATGAGAGTAGTCGTCAGGCAGGGTCAAACCAGGAATATCAGAACAGGGACAGAAACGGCAGACAAGGACGTAATCAGAAAATGGAGCAGAGGTCAAATCCGGATCAGGCAGCGAGGTCCAAAAACAGCAGGCAGAAGGGTAGCCGATAAATACGCAGAAGTCAGCACACAGGAATCACAAAACAGAATAGGGCGGAACAGGAGCCAGGAAATCAGAACTATCTCTGGCAGTGGTCATGTGACAGGAGGGGAAATAAGAAGGGTGTGGTGTCTTCTCATTGGCTGCAGCTGAACGCTGCCAACTTCAGCTCGAAGACACACGTCACCCACAGTCAGCCAGCGGTACTGCAGATCCTAAAATAACCCATCCCAGTGGATGATCGGAGCCTGCGCCCACCGGTGCCGCTGGCATCGACTCCTCTCCCATCACCAGCACCATCCACGGTAGGAACACGGCATTGCCTGGCGATTGGAGCAGACGTCGCTGGAGCAGGTTCCGGCGGTGATGTAACAGGGACTCTGTTAGCAGGTTTCTGCAATGTAATCTTAAAACAGCATGCTGCAAGAGTTAAAACAGAGATTTCAGATCTGCATCTGTTATCGCATATTTTTTTGTTGTTTACTGCTATTTTTGTTTAAGCTTCTTATCTACATCATTAGTGGGTCTCAGTGGTTTGTGACTCCACCCCCCCTCTGTGATTAACAGCTTCTGTCTATGGAAATGTACACTGAAAGCTTAGAATATTTTATAAAGACGTCAGCACCCAACTGTGTCCCATGTCCAATATTCCTTAAAGCGTGATTACATATATGCAAAGTCAGGCTATGCTTTCTAAATTTGAATTAACTCTTCATATCTAATCAGACTGTATTTGCTACATATTCTCAACCTTTTTTAATGATGTATATGAGATTAATTACACAAATCTGCAAGGGTAAAATTGTTTGAAAAGTGAGAGGTGATTATTATATACTTTCAATTGTTAAGCTCAGTAAAAATATTGAGAAAATTACATCACATAGTTTTTTCAGAAACACTGGCTCTATAGTGCCAACGAGTCACAGCTTTTTTCACAGCTTGAATTAAATAATTTAGTCAGTAACTTGTACCATAATAAACATTATGCAGAACTATTAGGCTCTAGACCAGGGGTCTCAAACTCGGCTGAGTATATGGGCCGCACATAGAAAAGAAATCATTTGGGGGGCTGCATTCTTTTCAGGACAAAGTGACATCTTTATTGGCACCATATTTATTTTCTATACACCTTCGGATCACTGTTTTTGAACATTTTTCGTTTGTATATTATTAACAACTGTACTTGTTTTGCATATATATATATACTGTATATATATATATATATATATATATATATATATATATATATATATATATATATATATATATATATACACATATATATAAAAAACATTTTTGCTGGTGAAAAAAAAAAATGCTCGATTTTGATTTTTTTTTACATTCTCCTCACACCTGTCCTCTGTTCCTTCAGCATCCTCGTCCCTGTTTCCTGTGGTCTGCAGGCACAAGCCTCCCTTGAAGATCGCAGCCGCTGTCAGCGCTCCATCTGAAATTCAGAAGAACATTTGGCCGCCGCCGAGCAGAGTCAAGCGCTCTCTGCACAACTATTCTAATAGCAGTCACTGGCCAATCAGAGGCAAGCAACTTAGGTCATACGCGTCAGTTGCATTGCCCTGATTGGCCAGCGGCTGGCATTGAGTTGTGCAGAGAGAGCTTGACTGTGCAGAGCGCCAGCAAAACGTTCACCTGAAATAAAGCTCTGATGGCTGTAGCCCCTGTACCAGCTGAGATCATTACCGGGTTCACATGCCTGCGTGCAGCAAGAAGTAGCCTGAGGGGCCACATGCGGCCCGCGGGCAGCGTGTTTGAGGCCTCTTCTCTTGACTAAGGCCAGAGTCACACTTGCGAATGCCTCGTGCGTGACTTTCGTGAGTCTTGCATCACATCACCCGCCACGGCCTGCTGCTCTCCAGAGGAGCATCTCAGCTGCATAGAAATACATGCAGCTGACCCGCTCCTGTCAGGAGAGTGTGCGGCTGTGCCGGGTGATGTGTATGGAAAATAGATAAAGCCGGTCCTTTGAGCGCTAATAATAGATCTATTATCTCAGGTTTTCTTTGTGAATAATTGTGCTTTATTCGTGACAATTAGATTAAAATAAAGCTCTTGTTATCACAACGCGTTTCAGCAAGATAAACTTGCCATCATCAGGTGTAGCAAGAGCCGATATACATCAAATTTATAGATAAAACAGCCTCTTTGATGGGGCTTATGGGTGTGTCTAAGGTTCAAACAATTTTAACCCTTTTAGTATCCAGTAAAGGGGTGTTTTTTTGTAGTGAAAAAATAAATGAATAAAAAATAGTTAAAAGATAGATAAAATGAGTCGGATATAGGTTACAAAAAAAACTATAAAAACTATAGATATATTCAAGTTAATCTGGACCATTAATGTCTTAAAATAGCATATAAAATATCGTATAAAATATATATATCTGTGAAAACATATACCATTGATAACTATAAAGGACAGGAACCATAAAATTTATCTCTATACATTATATTAAAAAGGACTTATATTAGTTTTTATATCAATTAGAATAATTTAAAAAATTAAAAATCCTTCATGGCCGCATTTATATATATATATATATATATATATATATATATATATACACATATATATGTATACATATATATACATATACCCATACACATACAAAATCTACACATACATATACGATCAGTTTATTCTTCTACCAAAATAAATTAACCAACATTCATTTCTATAATAAATTCATGCTAATATAGTTTTTTGTTCTTTCAGTAGATTTATATTCAAATATTCCTCTGAAAAAACTTATTTTTAATCTGTTTTATTTGATAATTTTATATTTATTACTTTTTAATTTTTTATTTGTTTAATTAGGTTTATTTTATTATATTTGTATGTATTCATATGACAACATGTCTGTAGTTACATATACACTTGTTTATGTGCACATATGTTTCTACCAGGTCATAATTAATATTTAGCAACATTGTCTATCATTATATTATGACCTTCAGGGGTCAGTGTGCCCAATTTAAAGATCCAGTAGCTTTCCCTTTTAGTAAGTTTGATTATTGACTGTGGATCTTTCATATCCACAGAATCTATAATAGTAAGTTCCATCATTGGATTTTTATTATGCACACTGTTATAGTGTCTTGAGATACTATGTAGGGGATAGCCATTTTTTATATTGTATCGATGTTTATTCAGACGTGCGTGCATTTCCTGAATAGTTCTTCCCACATATTGGATACCGCAGGGGCACTCAATCAGGTATATTACGTATGTAGAGTGACAGTCATATCTCTGTTTTATTATAAAAACTTCCTTTGTAGTTTTTGACATGAAGGATTTTTTTCTTTTTGTGATTACCTGACAACATAAACATTTTGGTGTATGGCATGGGTAACATCCCCATGTATCGGGGTTGTTCGTATTAACGGTTATTGGTTTCAGAAGGGTATTACTTGGTGCAATAAGATTGCCTAAATTCTTGTTTTTTTTGTATATAATAATTGTTTTTTTTGGTAAACAATCTGTTAGTATGGGGTCACCTTTTAGTATGAACCAATATTTATTAATTAGTCTCTCAATTTGAGTTCTGGGTTGGCAATATGTGGTGACAAGGCTCCATCTAGATAATTTGGATTTTTCATCTTTTTTAGGGGCATCCATTTGTTTTGGTTGTACACATATTTCCTGAGTTAGGGAATTTGCTTTCTTATAGGCATCCTGTATTAGTTTCTTGGGGTATCTTTTGTGTGTGATGTGATGTGAGACTGGCATGAGTCACTCGCAAGTGTGACTCCAGCCTAAAGGAAAATAACCTGCTAGCTCTTGCTACCTGTTTTTCATGGTACAGAAGCAGAGAAAAGGAATTTCTTACATACTTTTCTCAAGATGGTGCTCTAGTGGATTGCTGTGATGTTCCTGGGCTGATGAAAAAATTTACCATTGAGTACAATGTGGATAAGTGGAGACTCTATTGATTCAACCAAAAAAGTCTGAAAGCTGCTACTGCACAAGTATGCTTCAGTTCTGGTAGTACATTCTGTGCGCTCGAAGGAAAGCTATGAAAATTTAGATGATCTGAAAGTTCTCTATTTGCTCCTTGGGCAACAAGGAAGATACACAAAGTATCCATGCTTTTTGTGTGAATGACACAGCCAGGATAGGAGTCATCACTGGAGCCAAAAAGTTGGCCAACGAGAACATTTGTGCTACCTGGACTCAAGAACATAGTTGTTGAAAGTCCACATTAAGCTTGGACTGATGAAATTGTTTGTGAAAGCTTTTACCAGCTTTTACACCTTTTTGTGTACCAAGTTTCAGGGACTGTCTGAAGCCAAGCTGAAGGAAGGCATTTTTGTGGGTTCGGATATTTGGAAACTCATGAAGGATGACGTGTTCAAAGCAAAAATGAAAGCTGTTGAGAAAAGGGCTTGGGATTCTTTTAAAGAAATTGTTAAGAAGTTTCTAGAGAATAAAAAAAGATCCCAAATTTACAGCCATCATGGAGAACATGATGAAATGTTTCAAAGCCTTGGGTCGCCTGATAAATCTCAAGTTACATTTTTTTGAGTTGTTATTTGGACTACTTTTCCGAAAACCTTGGCGCTGATAGCAAAGAGCAAGGAGAAAGATTTCATCAGGATGTCAAGGAGATGGAACGACGATACCAAAATAGAAGGGACATGAACATGATGGGGGACGATTATTGGATGCCTCACAGAGAGGATCCACAGGCCTTCTATAAGAGAAGAGGTATCGAGAGAAACTTCGAAGAGAACAAAGAAAAAGGCGCAGGAATTAATTTACAATACAATGGGAGAATTAATGTTCAATAAATATGTGTGTTTATATATTTATATATATATATATATATATATATATATCCATATCCAAGAGGAGACAGAATAGTCGGCAATCAGCGGCGTCCAAATGCAGAATTTATTCAAAAATTCATACCAAGGGGTAGAGGTAGTGGGGGAGGGTGAGAACTAAGTTACAACGCCGGATGACGGTGAGCTGTTTCGCACCTTTGTGCTTCCACGGGTCCAGTGGAAGCACAAAGGACCCGTGGAAGCACAAAGGTGTGAAACGGCTCGCCGTCATCCAACGTTGTACCCCTTGGTATGAATTTTTTAACAAATTCTGCATTTGGACGCCGCTGAGTGCCGCCTTTTCTGTCTCCTTTTGGATATACATATGGTCTACGCCCTAGGACGTGCACCCGGATCCTATGCTTTCTAGGAACGAACAAACAGCATTCTCTCTGGATTAAGCGGTGCCCGGTTTTCTCACTTTGGTATGTATACAGTACAAACCAAAAGTTTGGACACACCTTCTCATTCAAAGAGTTTTCTTTATTTTCATGACTCTAAAAATTGTAGATTCACATTGAAGGCATCAAAACTATAAATTAAAACTCGTGGAATGAAATACTTAAAAAAGTGTGAAACAACTGAAAATATGTCTTATATTCTAGGTTCTTCAAAGTAGCCACCTTTTGCTTTGATTAATGCTTTGCACACTCTTGGCATTCTCTTGATGAGCTTCAAGAAGTAGTCACCGGAAATGGTCTTCCAACAGTCTTGAAGGAGTTCCCAGAGATGCTTAGCACTTGTTCGCCCTTTTGCCTTCACTCTGTGGTCCAGCTCACCCCAAACCATGTCGATTGGGTTCAGGTCTGGTGACTGTGGAGGCCAGGTCATCTGGCGTAGCACCCCATCACTCTCCTTCTTAGTCAAATAGCCCTTACACAGCCTAGAGGTGTGTTTGGGGTCATTGTCCTGTTGAAGAATAAATGATGGTCCAACTAAACACAAACCGGATGGAATAGCATGCCGCTGCAAGATGCTGTGGTAGCCATGCTGGTTTAGTATGCCTTCAATTTTGAATAAATCCCCAACAGTGTAACCAGCAAAGCACCCCACACCATCACACCTCCTCCTCCATGCTTCACGGTGGGAACCTGGCATGTAGAGTCCATACGTTCACCTTTTCTACAAAGACACAGTGGTTAGATCCAAAGATCTCAAATTTGGACTCATCAGACCAAAGCACAGATTTCCACTGGTCTAATGTCCATTCCTTGTGTTCTTTAGCCCAAACAAGTCTCTTTTGCTTGTTGCCTGTCCTTAGCAGTGGTTTCCTAGCAGCTATTTTACCATGAAGGCCTGCTGCACAAAGTCTTGTCTTAATAGTTATTCTAGAGATGAGAAGGTGTGTCCAAACTTTTGGTCTGTACTGTGTATTTATATATATATATTATATATATATATATATATATATATATATATATATATATATATATATATATACTGTATATATATATACTAGCTGTACTACCCGGCTTCGCCCGGGTTAATAACCGCTGTTAACAAAATAGAGTGTATTAACAAAAATGTATTCTGCACACAAAAACCACAAAACAAATAGATAGAAATGTAATTATTAAAAGGCAAAAACTAAGCTAATAGAAGCATTTCACAACATATATTTCAACACCACAGATATTCCACACAGATTTAAAATCCTATGACCTCACACATACTGAGAATGTCCTTTGTTGCCTATATTAACCAATCAGAGCTCAGATTAATTAACTGTAGCAAAATAGAAGCTAAGCTGTGATTGGTTGCTATTGGCAGCCTGATAAATCTCCAGGCAACAGAAAGCCCTCCCCCCTTGACAGTATATATTATCTCACACATACACATAATAGACAGGTCATGTGACTGACAGCTGCCGTATTTCCTGTGTGTTACATTTGTTGTTCTTGTAGTTTGGCTGCTTATTAATCCGATTTTTATTTTTGAAGGATAATACCAGACTTGTGTGTGTTTTAGGGCGATTATGTGGCGAGGTTGGTGTATGTGTGGTGAGATGTGTGCTGAGGGTGGTATATGTGTTGAAGCACGTGATAGTGTGTGGTGCATTTTGTGTGTGTGTTCATATCCCCGAGTGTGGTGAGTATCCCATGTCGGGGCCCCACCTTAGCAACTGTACGGTATATACTCTTTGGCACCATCGCTCTCATTCTTTAAGTCCCCCTTGTTCACATCTGGCAGCTGTCAATTTGCCCCCAACACTTTTCGTTTCACTTTTTCCCCATTATGTAGATAGGGGCAAAATTGATTGGTAAATTGGAACGCACGAGGTTAAAATTTCGCCTCACAACATAGCACCCGGCGCTGCCCGGGATAGTAACTGTCTTTCTGTTTCACTCCCATTCTCTGTCTGTCTCCCCCTCTGTATATATCTCTCTCTCTCTATCTCTTTGTCTGTCTGTCTCTTTCCCTGTGTCTGTCTCTTTCTCCGTTTGTCTTAATCTCTTTCCCTGTC
Source organism: Anomaloglossus baeobatrachus (assembly GCF_048569485.1). Classification (NCBI taxonomy): domain Eukaryota; kingdom Metazoa; phylum Chordata; class Amphibia; order Anura; family Aromobatidae; genus Anomaloglossus; species Anomaloglossus baeobatrachus. The sequence goes on from NC_134358.1 coordinate 135,346,147, forward strand.
TGTCTATCTCTTTCCCTGTCTGTCTATGTATCTCTTTCCCTGTCTGTCACTTTCCCTGTCTGTCACTCCCCCAGTCTGTCACTCCCCCAGTCTGTCACTCCCCCAGTCTGTCACTTTCCCTCTCTTTCCCTGTCTGTCTCTTTCCCTGTCAGTCTGTCTCTTTGTCTGTGTCTGTCTCTTTGTGTCTGTCTCTTACCCTGTCTATGTCTGTTTCTTACCCTGTCTGTGTCTGCCTCTTTCCCTGTCTGTGTCTGTCTCTTTCCCTGGCTGCATTGTGACTTGCCAACATTCCATATAAGGGCATGGCTGCACATTCTTCTGAAGTTCTGGCTGCACTGTGGCTCCCAGCTCCATTCGCTTTAATGGAGGCAAGTTTTTTGGCGAATAACTGTAAAGAGCGAGGTTAAAATTTCCCCTCGAAACATAGCCTATGACGCTCTCGGGGTCCAGAAGTGTGAGTGTGCAAAATTTTGTGGCTGTAGCTGCGACGGTGCGGATGCCAATCCCGGACATACACACACACATACACACACACATTCAGCTTTATATATTAGATAAAAAAAATATTGTGTATCTTTTTGGAAGCAATAAAGATTTTTTATGTCATCTCATGAGTACGTAATTTCAATTGTGTTTTATGCAACACCCATATGTGATGGTTAAAAATAGAACCATTTTATTAAACCAGGGCATAAGAAAACATACAGTGAGAATCAGTCATTGGATTTGAAACAATTTTCATCAACCCAAATTTTGCATACTTATTAATGATATAGAAGTGTAGATACTCAATTTTTTTGAGTAGTGCCATAGATAGCATAGAAAAGTGATACAAATAATGAGGCCTACTTCAGCTCCATGACTAGCCATGAATATCTCAGGGCTTGTTTGCCCCCCATTTTATCAATAATTGTGGAAGAGTAGGGCAGTATGATTCACTAAGACAATAAGCAAAGAAAAAGCTGGTGAGAGAGGAGGAGCATGAGTTGGGTTTTCATCTACTGAATAACACAAATGGGCCAGTATCAGTATGAGGCATCTTTGTGTAAGGACCCAGTAGCAGCTCCATGAGCAGTCTATATTTTATGTATGTCCTTGGATCTGTATCCACATTCATGCAATTATCAGCTTGTTGTTGCCATGTTCAGTAACCTGTCCACTAACAAGATGCTTCAATTAATTCTTCATCATTAGGAACCTGAGTTTACCATTCTAGGAATTAATTAGGGAGTGTTTCAGGAAGGGTAAGATGGTGACCAGGATGTGGTAATGGATTGTGGATTTCCTGGTATCAAATTAGTTTATAATAGATTTTGAAAGTCAGTAAGATAAATTGAAAAACAAATATATATATTTTTCTAGACAGTTGTGGAGCTGTGAGTTTTAGGATTAACATAGAAGTGAATGAAATAATACATTTTTCTCAAAAAAGACAGGGGGAAATGCTCAGTTCCAGAGCTGGCCTGTTAACTGATAGAGGTCGGTGGACTTCCTGATGAAGAAGTGAGGATACACTTCGAAATGCGTTGAAATAAACCACCTACATTACACTTCTCAGTGTTTTAGACCTTCATGTTCTACTACCAGGACAGATTTCTTCCACAGTTTATTCTGGTTCCTGTTATTTTGTTTGCCTTTCAGCATGTGGATTTTGCAACAGCTGCACTTCTGATTTTACCTGTTTTTGTGTCACACAACCCTACAAGGATAGTGCAAAACTTTTATCACCTTTGTATGTTACTTGGGTAAGACCTTATTGCGCTTTTTATCCATAGCTTTCTTTCTTTCCAACTGGGTTCTGTGGCATCATAGCTTTGAGCATTAACGAGGTTGTCCACTACTTCAAAATTGATGGGCTGTCCTTAGGATAGGTCATCAATGTCTGATCAGTCGGGGTACAACACCCAGCACCTCTGCCAATCAGCTGTTCTTGGTGCCATCGGTGGCAGAAGGTAGCCAGAAATACTCAGTTCCGGAGCTGCCCCGTTGACTGATAGAAGGCGGATGTGCAGTACCCAGCCGCGGTCTCTATATATAGGCCATCAATGTAAAAGTAGTGGACAACCCCTTTAACAAAGAACCCCCAAAACCAGTATGCTATGCAATACTGTGCTCATGTACTACTGGCGACAATCACCGACATCCACTATGAGAACTGTCCATTTTTTAGATGCTTTCTCCCAACACATGAAAGTTCCATTATAATGTGAAAATTAATGTAGATTATTGTGCCTGGATTAATCCGTAATGTCACATCTGTTTTACAACTGAAGATTGATGTAGGAGTTTCTGAATCTCGTTCTATATATACAGGTATAACAGAAACGTCATTCTCATATAACAGTGCGCTTACTGGGACTAACACATGTCTCTCCTTGTTTTCTGATTTCTATACACTAAATTACTGCTAGCCTGGATTATAGAGTCCGTTGTCACTCAGAAGCCATTCAGCGAGCACAAACTGAAAATGACATTTTCTATTTCCCCAGTTTTAGGTTTTGTGTAGTTATTCAGCAGTGTTACCATTTTATGGTTTCTGTTAGAGAAAAAAATAATTCTAACTGTTTAACAATAGCTGTTTATCTAGAGCCATGTTTGTCTATTATTTTCATCATTTGCGCAATCTTCGAAGAAAGCCAATGTTAGATTAGAAAAGTTCTGAAGAAGAAATATATTGTATAAGAAGAAATACAATGCCATTCTGAAGGATCAGGACATGCAAGAAAACCATAGCATTAGACGCTGGATAATGGCACGTTACAAAACCCGTTACCCCCATGCAAGCGTGTTAGCCTAGAGATTGGCACAAAGATTCCCTACCAAAGTGCGGAACATATTCAGTTCCAATGGCTAATTTCTCTAATCCACTCCTGTATTTCTGTGTTGTCTTGGGGTACCTCTCCACCCAAATGCCTCCACCAATAAAACAAAAAAAAGACTCCCTCCAAAGCCTCCAGAATTGTTCCTAAGTTGTACCCGTTATGTCATAACATATCAGACAGTAACAATGGCATGGCAAAGTTTCAGCCGCACAACAGCCTTTATCAAGACGACATAAAAAATAAGTGTTTTTTTTTATAGGTCGGCTTGAAGGGCGGCAATTAGTGTTCAGCGAGTAGTTAACTATTCGTACTCTCTATACTGTTAGCGAGTACTGTCCTCTACTCGCATATTAGTTACGAGTAGTGGGTGCAACGTACGTCAATGGGAAATACTCGCTAAGTAGCTATACTTTTTGTGCGAATAGCGAATAGTACGACTTTCAGCTTACTCGCTACTTAACTCATAACGAATATGCGAGTAGTGGACAGTACTCGCTAACAGCAAAGCGAGTACGAATAGTTAACTACTCACTCAACACTAGCGGCAATATGTGCCGAAATGCAGGATTCAACTAAGTAACTATTCTGGTGCATTGCAGATATTCTTAGCATCAGCTAATATAGAATATATGGACCAAACATTTGTCTTCTTAAGCCTATATTTAGCTATCATCTTGTGACGATGTGCACAATGACAGTGCACTCTCGCCGGCTCAGATTAGCAGTGACGAGCCAACATCAGAGCACACTGTTAGTGTGTGTTGTAAGACAAATACCTGGTATGCAGAGACCAGCGCTGCCCCCGCAAATGACATCCCTTGCAGGGGTGGCGCTGGTCTCTGCGTGCAGGCAAGTCTTAAACCACACACTAACAATGTGCTCTGGTGTTGGTTTGTCACCACTGAACTGAGCTAACGAGACAGTGCACTGTCACTGTGCACACCATGCAGGGACTAGCGCAGCCCCTTACATGGACGTCACTGAGGCACTTCATTTCAGGGAGGGAGCAGAGGCTGCGGTAGTGAAAGCACTTTGGTGAGTATCTCAGTAAGCACTAGGATTCTCATCAAACGGGAAATTGTCAAAAATAAAAAGAAATCAGTTAGCGTAATTAGAGTATGAAAGGACATTTTTAATTCATGTATATTAGAAAACAATTTAGATTATAGCATTAAATACATAGGTATTTAGGATGAAAATTTGTAATTTGTATTTCAGACCACCCTTTTAAACCACTGTTGACAGTGTTCATTTTAAAGTTGATTTTAATCAATAGATCTTATAATAATAATTTATACAATTGGATGTATTTAAAAAAAATAAAAAATGTTCCTGTCATGTGAGTGCTATGCGAGGGTTTTTTTTTTTGTTCTAGCTGAGAAAAAACACATGACACTCACCAAATTTTCTGGCTGACAATCTGGGCGATTTTATATACGCTAACGTGAGCGCACTCATACACTTGTTTACTCATTACAATTTTAAAGAAGTTTTTTTTTAAATCCAGTAGTGGGATTACAGGCAAAAAAATCCTTTCCATTCATCAAACTTTCCTACAGGCTTTGACTAAACAAAAAAAACAAAGTACAAAAAAAAATTACAGTGAAGATAAACTTGCTCCTTCTACCAGTGCTACAAAGATGGCTTTGAACTGTCAAGGCATGGATGCCACAACGTATCAGGTGTCCAGAATAAAGTTTTGTTGGATCATAAGTGATGGGCCTAGCATCAATGAGCTTTGAAGGAGCATGACCCTGTCGCCAGCTGACCTTCATTAGTAATTAGAGTTGAGCGAACCTTAGGCTCGAGGTTCAGGTTCGGAAACCGACTTCCAAAAAAAAATCAAGTTTCGGGTTTGAGCGAGTGAAGAGTACGAACACTCAAGCGAGCAGCGCTGTGCTTGGATATGAGTAATGGCCCATAAGCAAAACTCTTCTGGGGTAGGGTGGGTGGGGTTTATACATTTTTTTGGGGGGGCGGGGATTGTGTGTGCACACTACATCTGATCACGCTGATTTTACCCCAATGTGAGCCGTTCAAACACAGCACAGGGCTTGCACAGGGCTGTGCATAAGTCATACTCAAGCACAGTGCTGCTCACTTGAGTGGTTCGAACTCATCACTTGCTCGAAACCGAACCCTGTTTTTTGGAAGTTGGTTTTAGAACTCGAACCTAAGGTTCGCCCCTCTTTATTGGTAAGTACCCCACAAAATCTGCTATTTTGGAAATGCTCCAATCTGGATGTGTAACCATCAGAATTTGACCCTTGTCAAATTCACTCAAATGCTTTCACTTGCCCATTTTTCCTACTCTTAACACATCAACTTCAAGAACACTTTATTTGCTGCCTTATATATCTGATCTCTTGAGAGGAGCCATCTTTACATTCTGTAGTTTTAATTTTCTTGCTGATCAAATACATAGATAGATAGATAGATATGATAATCATGTTTACACAGTGAACGAGTTAAAAAGAAGAGAGAAATTGTATGAAGTACATGATAATTGTGAGGCTCTACTAGAAAAAATGTTTTGGCTGAAAAGGTTCCAAATACAATTTTGATTGATACTACACTTGTTAAATAGTAAAATAACTGTCTTTTTTCAGTGCTCCATAGGGTGCAGTCTGGTGGGAGGTATGAGCGTACTGGTGAAATTTTTCACTTTGGAGAAGCTTTTTCGAGCTCTCTCGATTTCCGTTGACAGACCCAGTCTTTGCTCTGTGACCTTCCATTGTAAGATGACCATGGCTCCTGCTCTGGTGTCTCTCCATGCAGATTAATTATCTGTCCCTTTTCTCTAGTAAATAATAACATAACACAGATTTTATTGATGTTTTAGAAAAAAAAATTCATTACACCGAGAAGGAAAATGTACAGTCACAAATATAGAAAATCATTAGTCCCATACCATAGCTACCGTTTTCTGTATTGTTATTTTTGTTAGGATATTTCTTCAGACATCAAAACGTCCCCGGCTTACCAGGTAAGAACTCATTAACATTGCTCCAGAAGAAAAATCAATAATGTGTATTTAGATTACAGATCTGGAGATGCCACCACCACTCGCTTTAATTAGATGCGCTGTTGTACTCTATGTCACATGAAAAGCATTGATATCTTAGATCACAAGAGATATCAGATCACAAGACTTCAAATGCTGTATGTACCTCCCTGTCATTGCAATGCATTCCTATCAAGTCTGGATGCACAGACTGAAAATAAAGATTGCCGAACATTACCCAAGACAGAGAGTGGTCAAACCTGACATTCAAGGCTGGTGGACATGGTACGATACACACGAGCTGCTGTGCTCAAATGTCAATTCTCATCAAACGTCAAACACAGACGGTGGGATGTTTTATTTTTATTCGTAATTAACATTTTATATAAAAAACTAAAGTGAATCTCATTAGCTGATTCTATTAAAAAAATCACGGAACTGATCTATTTATAGGCAAATCAGATTAAAGTATAATACAGCTAAATGAAATAACGTTTTCCTAATATCTTACTGACCGATGAATTATTGGCCATTGATGCATTCAGACACAAGATTTCATTGCTGCGGAATGAATCAATTAGATTTCATAATTAAAAAGTTATTATCAAAATGTTAAGCCATCCCCTATCCAGAGGGACTCCCTGTCCCCCCACGATCAGGAGAAAGGGGCACTAGATCTCAGGAACTGGACTCTTCAGAGCAGATCACCATCTTGAACAGAGCGGAGGTGCTCATGCTCAAACGCGCTCCATTCATTATACTTGGCTTTCTCTGGCAGTCCCATAAACATGCATCTACGGTCCATTCTGCCGAACCTGATTCCGAGTTCCTGAGCCCGTTTCTTTGGAACGCACGGTGCCCAGCAGTCAGACCTCCAGTGCTCAGGAAGTTAATTTACTGTTTAAAGTTTGCTACTGTGCATTTCATTACAGTTATACTATGTCATTCCAGCAAAACATAACTTTCACCTTTATGTATTCACTCACACCCTAAGGATTACAATGTGCCCTAACAATGCTATAAGGCCTCTTCCACACGTCCGTGGAAAACACACGTTTTTCACGGATGTGTTGAAGGTGCATATGGTCCTCCGTACGCTATGAGTTTGGCACACGTGTGTTATCTGTGATAGCACACGGACAGCAGGAACCTTTTACTCACCTGACCCAGTGCTGCTGTCCATGGTCATGGCCTTGTATTAGCGACAGATTGCGACGGATGGCCTCACGTTTCATCCGTCATTTGACGGATCCATCGAAAAATGTTTGTCCGTCGGATGGAGACAACGTCCACAGTAACGGTTTTTTGTGTACATTGAAAAAACGCATGGCGACGTATCCGTCGCCGTCCATCATTTGATAGAATGGAAGCCTATGGGCACAGGATCTGTCGTAATCTATCAAATGATGGAATTTGGCGACGGATCCGTTTTTTTTAACTGAGCATGCTCAGATGGAGTGAAAAACACTGTTGGGCTGAAAAAAACTGATGCCATAAATCTGTTTTTTTGACGGATCCATCGCATCAGTTTTTCTACAATCTGCAACAGATCCGTCGAGCCAACGGATTGTGACTGATGGCAAAAAACTGATGTGTGAAAGGGGCCTAAGGGTGTGTTCAGCTTTTTTTTTGCTGTGTTGCTGCCTGCTTACGATTGGTCACTGTTATACAGGAAGTACACACCCCCAGTGAAAACTATCTGATAACACCCACTTAGATTTAATAAAAGTTAACTCGCTAGATGCCAAACACTTTGACTGCTAATATCTCTGCAACAGGGAGGCGAAATAGAAAAAAATCAAAGAAACATTTAATTCCATGCTACCACCAATATTACACTGTGTCCAAGTCAATGTGAAAATTTTGGTGACAGGTCCCTTTTACAGTATTAATATACATATTTGTAGGTCTGTTAAAAAAACATCCAAAGTGTTTTTGTTTTTTTAAAAATAAGTCTATGACACCTGTCTTCATTTTAGCTAATACTGATAAATAAACCCATTTAATCGTTGAATCGCTGTGGTAGTCAAGAGAAACCTATACTACCAACTTCACGAAATGTTTCTAATACTTGTAAGATGCTGATATTCTGTTATGTCGAGGTATGTAGCACTGAGCAACTCTTTTCAGCTTTAAAGAACATCAATTCGTTTGCCTATGTTTTAAACTCTGATTTTTTTCATGTCTGCTATCTGTTCACCTTTGCTTTGTCTAGCTTGTTCCCTGCTTCCACATTTCATCTTCTATAATCCGCGCAAGGTCTTTGCACTCATTTGCCCTTTCTCATTAAATTCTTCCAAACACCTTTCCTTCTTTTTTCCAGCAGCCATATTCGTGACTGACTCCCACCTTACACATTCTTAATAATTTCCAACCACCTGTCATCTTTCTCAGTCGGTTAAATGATGCTCTCTGCCACTAGCATGTATAATCTTGCAGAATGTCACTCAAATTCTCTCCTGTCAGTCTATAGATCACATTTCACAATGTGTTTAGACTGAAATGGTAATGTTATGTACCCCGGCCCCTACCGCATGGTAACGTTTTTGTTTTTAATAAGTGGTATGCCAATTCCATTGATGACCTAATAGAAGTGTGCCACGTAGTACTTATTGGGGAGCTGAGATTACGCCTAGCCCTGTGAAGAATGACAAATTAAATACTATTGTCATATTCTTTCCTTCCTGTTTAGCAAAATTATCCAAGAGAAGAGCCAAGAAACCGGATTAATTCTAATTCGGCACCATGTGACTGGATAGGGTCCAACGGCTTATCTCGTGAAGACCACCTCTATCCATATGCCCAATTCGGTCAAATGGATGTCAAAGCAGGGAGTCAAAACTTACTTACGAGACAAACTAGAGGGAGAACTAAGGGCAGCTGCTTTTTTGGTTAACCTGTCTACATATGAAAAGATCACACATTCATTTGAATATTCTTCATATGCATTACAGGGGTTTTCCCATGAACAAAATTATGTTCAAAGTTGATTTTAATCAATAGATCTTATAACAATAATAATTTCCACAATTTGATGTTTTTAAAAAAATGTTCCTGTGCTGAGATAATCTTATATATGTGCCTCTGCTATGCGCTGTGTAATGGTGTCTGACCGTACAGGGACATGATCCGATCATACCACATCTCCTGGGCCAGGGAGGAAACAAAAGAATATACAGATAGCACAGCATGGGATCGTATCTGATTTTTTTATTTGAGGTAAAGCATATCTCTGCCTGTTTTTAAAAAATATTATACCTCATAGAAAGAATAATTTCCAATCCTGTGCTGTAGTGTTTGCATACTTTGACTTCCTCCCCAGCCCAGGAGCTGTGGTATGATCAGACCGTGTCCTTGTACGGTCAGACACAGCCATTACACAGTACACAGCAGGGACACATATATAAGATTATCGCAGCACAGGAACATTTTTATTAAACACATCCAATTGTATAAATTATTATTATTATAAGATCTATTGATTAAAATCAACTTTAAAATTAAAGCTGTTCATGGGAAAACCCCTTTAAGCATTTATAATGTACAATATATGGCCATATAAAATGGGACAACTGCTTTCAGAGAATAAGTTGTTATATGGGTCTGCACCTTTTATCAGGTTAGTACCTAGCCCATTCCTAACCAAGCACATTTTCTGTTTTTCTTGTATATGCTTTCATTTTTTTCAACTTTTTTCATGATACGTGGGACCTTATTTTACATTATTGTCATGCTCTTTTTCTTTTTTTATTTCTTTTGCGATATCAGTGAGAAAGTAAAGGAAATACAGTATGTATGTGTTTTTAAAATTTTCTATAGTTTTTTTTTTATTTATAGCCACAAGGGACTACTAAAATACATTTAAAACTGTTCCCATTTCTGTAACAATTATGTTTATATATCGAATGTCTTTGTTTTTTTTTATAGTGAGAGCTAGTAACAGTGATAGCAATAACAGTGATTTGCAATGGCTTTTTTTCATATCCTATTTATTTTTCCTTATTTCACATATTGTACTCCCATAATCTTACAAAAGACTTTTGGGGGCATTTCAGCCTCTTGCCTGCATAGCAGAGCTGCCTGGGTCTCTTAGGACCCAGCAGGTCCTATTTTCTTCCTAGACTCTGGCGTGCTCTCTATTACTGCATACACAGCCATTGAGAAGGCAGAGATGATAATAAACCGTCTCTGCCTTCACTAAGGAAGGCTACTTTCACACATCCGGTTTGAGCAGTGCGGCTCAATCCGGCTGTGAAACCTATCAATGGATGCGGCGAAAACACCGCATCCTTTGCATACGTTTTTACATGCGTCCCGTCCGTTTTTTTCCGGTTGCGGCACGCTACTGAGCATGCGAAGTGGAAGAAACCGCATGCGGCGGCCAGATGCGGTTTTTGCCGCATCACGTCGCATCCGGCGTCCATAGACATGCATTGAAAAATGCGCCGCAGCGGCCGGATGCGTTTTTTTTGCCGGATAAAAAAACGTTACAAGATACGTTGCCTCCGGCCGCCGCTTTAATTAATTTTGCCGCATCCGGAACAAAAACGGATGCAACACAAAGCCATCAAGCACAATCCGGTAACAATGCAAATCTATGGTGATAAAAAGGATGCGGTACCGAATCCGTTTTACCCGTTTTTTTCCGGATTGTGCCTGATGTAAAAAACCTGATGTGTGAAAGTAGCTGAAAGGTTTACTGTCTCTGACAACCGGTTTAGCACTCCCGCAGGTGCACAATCGTGTGCAGCTGCTCTTCCATGCAGTGATGTTTTCGAACGTAACTGCAAAATAGAAGGCAAACTGGAAGATTATGAGGGGTCCAGAAGAACTTAAAGAGGACTTGCCATCAGGTCAAAATTATCTTAATTTATTTTATTCCTGCTGCTTCCTTGAGTGTTCTGATTTGTTTTTTAAATCTACCATATGGTTACTTTATATTTACTGCTAATTTGCATGTTTTTTACCCAAGTACAAAGCTAGTAAATAACCACATCCATAAATTAAGATGGAATGATCCTGAATATGTGACCAACAGAGCTGAAGGAGTGGTATTAGAGGGGTTGTCTCCTATAGAAACTGCAGTTCCTCAGTCACACTTTATTACAAATACACACGTTACTTACCCTGCCTGCATCCACCTCGAAGTCTTTGATGCTGCTCCCGCTGCCTGATATTGGCTGCAGTGCTGATGTCATGTTGACAGCCAATCACTGAGCTGAATGGCTTTGCCTATTTAGATAACACGCTCCGCTCAGAGTCGCTGGGCACACTGATTGGCTGCAGCGCTATCAACATGATGTCAGACCTGCAGTGAATTACAATTCCAGGAGCAACAGTGTTGACTCAGGGGTGAACCCAAGGATGGTGAATAAAGATTTTTTTTTTTTTGTATAATTGTAAATTTTTGAAAAGTGAAATGCAATGTGAGACTGGGCAAGCTGCTATGATGTTAAGCAGCATCCAACCAGCAGACCTGAATTTTCACCACCAGCTAGATACTCCTTATGACATTCCGTACAGGAGACCAAAGCGGAACTGGCAAATTTTCTAAAGAAAAGTTTCTAATTTTGCCATCATATTGAAATGGAAATGATTACGGAGGTTCTCCAGTCTGAATCCATAGGTCTGCAGTCATTCTATGTGACTGCTGACTTATGAATCTTCACATTGTGTACACTGCAAGGATACTCCAAGGTCAGAACCGGGAATGGCAGTCACAAGGCTGCGAGTATGTGATATGTATACTGCCGGCCAGGATATCACTAGAGGGGTGTTGAATCGGTCAATACACCTGCATTGAGATCTAGCCGGAATGTGGCCGGTAGTCTGCATATCACATACTTGCGGCCATGTTACCGCCGTTACCAAATCTGACACCGGTGAATCTTCACAGTGTGCACGATGTGAAGAATCAGAAGTCTGCAGTCACATAGAGTGACATATAGAGTGACTGCAACCTTGTGGATTTAGACCACACAACCCCTTTAAGCTAATAGACACATTTGGCAATGGCTACGGGTGCAATCACAACTTTTAATGCCCTGCTGATCGATTCCTTAACATCTCCCGTTTCATATCCGTGCATATGTCACTTTCATATTTATTACATTCCTCCGTGATAAATTTTACAATGATCTGGAATTTAGCAAACATCAGCATTACCACTATAAAGTGGATTTTGGAAACTTTACAGAAAGGGTTGAGTTTAAAGCTGTAAGTGCCTTTGTACATACATCTAACAATCCTTTAGAGTACACATACACAATCCGTGCAATTAATATTTTATTTTTTGCAATAACATCAGAGCTAATTGTCATGAACTGCTTTCTGCATCCACAGAGATAAATTTTATTCTGTCGTAACAATTTCATCTTCTGGCCACAAACTGCCCTTGACCTGTTGTTTTTGTCGTTAACTATGTAGAAAACATCAGACATTTGCACTTTTAGCACGGGGAATTAAAAGACGCAGTAAAGCATGCCTCAAAGTGTTACAAAGACGTCCATATTGGAATCTGAAAATAAATTAGTCTAAGCCTTGAAGATCGGCAATCACCCTCTTTGTTCTTTCATTAGATGGTGTTCAGAGAAAGCAAGGAATTGGCAGTGGATAGAGAAAATCCTGGCAGCAATTCATCTCGAGTCTATCCAATTATGGGATGAGAAATGAAAATGGGAAGTATAAAGTAGTAATTTTTTGATAACATCTGTGTCTCCTAGGATCTTTTTTTCTGAAAGCCTTGCATGCCAGAGCGGGGGAGGTGATGCAAAGTTGCTCACGTTTCGTTTCCTGTGAACTGATGTTCACAACCTGATATTTTTGTGATTCTGAATGTTCACAACGCCCACTATTAAATCTGCTTGTGAACAAGAATAAACAGATGTGAGAACGCTGGAGTCTCTGTAGTGCTCGAAATCTAAGACACTCGAGAGATTCTGAAATACCAATATTGTAAAAGTCAATCAAATGTCTCCATACATTGGTTTAGGAAGTCCCAAGACCTGAACATTCTGGATTTGACACCTTAAGCAGACCATACACTTTTGATACCTGTTGGCTGAATGATGGTCCGGGGATTGTTTAGCCAGCCGCTCTCTCACTCATGGGAGTACTTGATCAGTATTCTCTAAGGCAACGTGCGCACAATCAGTATTTGGTGAGTATTTTACCGCTGTGTTTGTAGCCAAAACCTGGAGTGGAACAATCAGAGGAAAAGTATAATAGAAATGCGGGCACCACTTCTGCATTTTTAACCCAACCCTGGTTTTGGCTACAAATACTGAGGTAAAAAACTCACCAAATACTTAATGTGTGCACATGGCTTAACCCCTTAACGACCGCCAATACGCCTTTTAACGGTGGCAGAAGAGGGTACTTATTCCTTTACGCCGCTTTTTTACGGCAGTCAGGAATAAGTGTATAGCACCCCCCAGTGTCGGAAAATCTCTGAGATTTCAGCTACCAGGACGCTGAGACCCTGAAGATTACGATCCGGGCCGGTTTTTCCGGTCCCTAGTCATGTGATCACCGGTATACACCATATACCGATGATTACGTTTCAGTAAATGACAGCGCCGGTAAAAAATGATTTATCTCCGCCCTGGCATAATCAAACATGTTAAATCTCCTCCCCGGTCCCCTCCGGTCCCTCGGTGTCGCCAAAGTGCCCCCCCTGACCCCGAACCCGCCACCAAAAATCCAAGATGGCAGAGTGCACATTAACGCGCCGGCCGCATTTACCCTCTTTCTCTGATTTTTGTCGGATGTGCCATGACACATGGCACAGAAAACTCCTCCCCAGGTCCAGCTAGGCCACGCCCTATACCCCCCCCCCGGTGTTCCCCGGTACCTTGTGCAGCATTGATTCCCCCGCGATCCCTCCTCCTTCACACTAAAGCTGGCTATCAAAAATGGGGGGACCACACGTTTTGTTTTTTTTTAATTATTTATTTTTTGGCTAAATACAAGGCTAGGCACCCTTTAGTGCCACATGAAAGTCACTAAAGGGTGCCAGCTTAGAATATGCAAAGGGATGGCACATTATATATGTGTTTGACATCTGTCTGTCTATCTATCCATTCATCCAGCCATCCTAGCTTTTAGAGCTGTGTGCCCACGATTAGGGATTTAAGCATTTTGGACACTGTGTTTTCGCTGTGTCCATAACGCTGCACTGTGCAGTAGAAGCGCAGTGGAAGGACTTTTAGAAATCTCCTGCCCACTGTGCTCATTTTCTCCACAGCATAAACTGACATCTGAAGCTGCAGAATGTCAATTTATGCTGCGGAGAGGAGAGTTCTCTGTGGAGAGAATAGAGTCAACAGCGGCCTAAACCTGGATAGTGACCATGGGCAGCTGCATTCTCCCGTGGACAACACTCACATCTCCACAGATTCAGTGTCGCCGGATCGTGGGCACATAGCCTAAAAGTGAGAAATTTGCTGCTAGAGCAAAATTTTTGTGATGCCCTTGGGGGTTCAAAATGCTCACTATACCACTAAATAAAATCCTTGATGGGTCTACTTTCCAAATTGAGGTCACTTGTGGGGGTGTTTCTGCTGTATAGGTACCTTAGGGGCCTTGCAAATGTGACATGGTGCCCGCAATCTATTTCAGCTTTTCCAAAATTCAAATATTGCTCCTTCCATTCAAAGCCCTCCCATTTGTCCAAACAGAAGTTTTTGGCCACATGTGGGGTATCCCTGGGCTCATAAGAAATTGGATAACAAACTGTGGGGTCCACTTTTTGGTGTTTCCTCTTGAAAAAGTGTGAAATTTGATGCTAAAGGAACATTTTTGTTAAAAAAATGAACATTTTCAATATGACGGCCTAATGTTATCAAATTCTGTAACGTATCTGTGGGTTCAAAATGCTCACTATATCCCTAGATAAAATCTTTGAGGGGTCTAGTTTCCAAAATGGGGTCACTTGTGGGGGGTTTCTGCTGTTTAGGTACCTTAGGGGCCCTGCAAATGGAAAATGGCACCCGCAATCTAGTTCAGCCGAATTTGCTTTCCAAAATTCAAATATTGCTCCTTCTCTTCCGAGTCCTCCCATTTGTCCAAACAGAGGTTTATGACCACATGTGGGGTATCAGCGCACTCAGGAGAAACTGGGGAACACATTTTTTTGGTTCCACTTTGTTGTGTTAATTCTTCTAAAAGTGAATAAATTGGCGCTAGAGCAACATTTTTAGGTAAAATATATATATTTTTTTCATTCCACATCGCTTTATTCCTGTGAAGGCACTTGAAGGGTTAAACTTCTTGGATGTGGTTTTGAGCAGTTTGAGGGGTGCAGATTTTAGAAGGGTCTCACTTTTAGGTACTTTCTGTCACCTAGGCCTCTTAAAGTCAATTCAAATGTGATGTGGTCCCTAAAAAAATGGTTTTGTAAATTTTGTTGAAAAAATGAGAAATTGCTGATGAACTTTGAACCCTTCTAACTTCCTAACCCCAAAATATTTTGTTTCAAAAATTGTGCTGATGTAAAGTAGACATGTGGAAACTGTTATTTATTAACTATTTTGTGTGACATAACTCTCTGTATTATGGGCATAAAAAATTAAAGTTTGAAAATTGCGAAATTTTCCAAATTTTTGTCAAATTTCTGCTTTTTTCACAAATAAAAGCAAAAAATATCATCCTTATCTCCCTGGAAAAAGACTATCGGTTGAAACGTACGTAGGAGGTTCATAGGTGGGGTGTCTCTCTGCCGAGGTAATACTATTTCCACAATTAATATCATGTGTGTTTAACAACTTTATTATATGGGTCCGTTTTTGCAACCTCAAGTGGTTCAATTTGTGCTTTATTCATGCCATGATGGGGTTAATGTTTATATCCTCCATGATTGTTGATTCTGCTTAGGAGGAGCCCCGGCCTTTACTCTTTATATCCACTTTGTATGTTGTGTGATTCTTTTTACTTTTTGGTCCCTTTGCCCCACTCTATTCATTTTGGTGGAAATAAAACTATATATTCCTTGTGCAGCAGTCACCCTATGTTTCCACTCTCTAGCTGTTGTCTTGCAACCAATTTGTACTAATGATTTTTGTCAATAAAATGTATATATTTTCTTCAATGTTGGTCTGCGCAATTTCTCCATATGATCTCTGAAATCTTGCGCTGACAGATAGGTCTGTAGCTTATTTGCACTTGTTTCTGACCTATGTTTCTAGCTTTATTTGCTGATTATGTGGAAACTGTTATTTATTAACTATTTTGTGTGACATAACTCTCTGTATTATGGGCATAAAAAATTAAAGTTTGAAAATTGCGAAATTTTCCAAATTTTTGTCAAATTTCTGCTTTTTTCACAAATAAAAGCAAAAAATATCATCCTAAATTTACCTCTAACATGAAGTACAATATGTCACGAAAAAACACTCAGAATCACCTGGATCCGTTGAAGCGGTCCAGAATTATAACCTCATAAAGTGACACTGATCAGAATTACAAAAAATGGCCTGGGCATTCAGTACAAAACTGGCTTCGTCCTTAATACATTCATAGGATCCCATTAACCACATAGAGGCCAAATAATTGTTCTTTGGGTCTCTGTCTTGCTGGTGTACTCCAGTTTTTTTTTGCACACAGTAAAATGGTATACTGAGAGAAACAGAAAAAAAAGAAGAGTCCATGAGATTTCTGAGATCTCATAGATTTTGTTGGTTGTATAAAAAGCAGCTTCTAAGTTGCATAGAAAATGCAACAAAAAAAAAGATAGCAAGTATTAAATGCTGCCAATGTTCTTTTCTGCTTTTCTTGCTGCCAGACTTGGGCAGATAAAGACTGGAAGAGAATATAATAATAGTCATTTTGCTGACATAACTGGTTATCTATGAGCAATTTTTTGATTTGAGACCTGTGAGAATCCACATCGTTGTAATTCTGCACATACCAACTTGCACTAGACCACCAAACGTCTAATTCAATGTTGTAATTCAATCGTCCTTTCTTAAAACGAGTCTGTCAGTGCACCATGACTGTTCAAACCGAGCACAGGTGCTGTGCACACTCTTGCCGTGGTTGAGTAGCTCAGGGCTCCTTCCCACCTACTTGTTTTCCATCTATCTCTGCCCTTTTCTGGCTCTTATAAAGTCAGTACTGTCAACCAAAGAAGTCGAGGGTAGAGATAGATAAAAACAAGTAGGTTTCAAGATGCAATAAACTATTTGGTCATACTAAGGGTGCACTAAACCTGTGCTTGGTTTGAACCATCATTTTGTGCTGACTACCTTTAACTTGATGGAAAAGAAATGACTACAAGAGTGATTCCTGTGAAGGACAAATATCTTACTCATACTGGCCACTGGAAGTTCAGCATAGCAACCCTTGCAAAGAATTCTCTAAAGATCTGAAAAAAAGTTTGATTCCTCTCCATTAAGATCGTCTAGGCTATAAGAAGATTGCCAAAACCATGAAACTGAGCTGCAGCATGGTGGCCAAGACCATACAGCGGTTTAACAAGAAAGGTTCCACTCAGAACAGGCTTCACTATGGTCCATCAAAGGAGTTGAGTACACATGCTCAGTGTCATGTCCAGAGGTCGTCTTTTCAAAATAGATGTATGAGTACTGCCAGTATTGCTGTAGAGGTTAAAGGGGTGGGGGTCTGCCTGTCAGTGCTCAGACCATACGCAGCACACTGCATCAAATTGGTCTGCATAGCTGTGGTTCCAGAAGAAAGCCTCCTCTAAAGATGATGCACAGGAAAGCCCGCAAACAGTTTGCTGAAGACAATCAGACTAAGGACATGGATTACTGGAACCATGTCCTGTGGTCCTATGAGACCAAGATAAACTTATTTGGTTCAGATGGTGTTAAGCGTGTGTGGTGGCAACCAGGTGAGGAATACAAAGACAAGTGTGTCTTACCTATAGTTAAGCATGGTGGTGGGAGTGTCATGGTTTGGGGCTGCATAAGTGCGGACGGCTGCGGGGAGCTACAGTTCATTGAGGGAACCATGAATGCCAACATGTACTGTGATATCTTGAAGCAGAGCATGATCCCCTCCCTTTGGAAACTGTGCCATAGGGTATTATTCCAACATGATAACAACCCCAAACACAACTCCAAGATGATCACTGCATTGCTAAAGAAACTGAGGGTAAAGGTACTGGACTGGCCAAGCATGTCTCCAGACCTATATATTATTGAGCATCTGCGGGGCATCCTCAAACGAAAGGTGGAGCAGTGCAAGGTCTCTACCATCCATCAGCTTCGTGATTTCGTAATGGAGGATCGAAGGGGATTCCAGTGGCTCCTGTGACGCTCTAGTGACCTCCATGCCCAAGAGAGTTAAGGCAGTGCTTGAAAATAATGGTGGCCACACAACACATTGACACTTTGGGGACAATTTGGCCATTTTCACTTAAGGATGTACTCACTTTTGTTGCCAGAGGTTTAGACATTAATGGCTGTGTGTTGAGTTATTTAGCGGGCACCAGATTTACACTGTTATACAAGCTGTACACTGACTACTTTAGGTTTGCATCTTTTTATTAACATTTTACAAATTTTAATACAAAAAATAGAAGGAATAAGGGAGGAATTAGGGAAGGGAAAAAGGAATAGACATAAAGGAAAAAAAGAAAAACCTGTATCAGTGTCAGATCTTCAGTATTGCCCCATGAAAAGATATAAATTATTTACAGAGCTGTGAGGGGTGTACTGACTTTTGCGATATACTGTATATGTGGTATCACCTTCATTTTTATATTCACTGGTTAGAATAGTGTAGTATAGTAGGAAGGTTCTGTAGGTGTAAATCTAATTTACTGTATCTTGCGGTTTCCCAAGGAGGCTGTGTAGCAAGTGCTGACTTTAGAAGACGAAATCTACAATTCCAGATGGCATGTTTGAAAATTTGCCCAAACACCAATGAGTTACCGCTGAGATCCTAGAATAATCAACATTAGGTGCTAGCTGTTTGTTATGCAGTCACAGGAGTCTTGCACCAAAGGCTTTCCTTAATCTGTAACACAGTATTTTCATTCTCATGGTATTTCAGTATCTTATTTTAAAAATTGCTATGTATTGTATTGCTTTAGGTATGATCATGATAAACAGGAATATTCACATTAGTAGCATTCAAATGCACTGAAAACCCATATTTCCAAAACTGCTATAGTCATCAATGCTTTACCAGTACAAATTCCGGAAATTGCCCCTTTTCTAATAGACAGCACCAAGTGACCGCACTGAGTTTTCCATTGGACCTTGCTGTTCTGCTGAAACTGTGAAACTGAACACTGTCAGGTTTTAGCAAAACTTTTAAATAGTAAATATGCTTTATTTCATTTTATAAATCAAGAGTCAAAGCAAAGAGACGAAGCTTTGAAATGTATCTGATTAGACAAAAATGCTTCTTTCCTCATTTATTAAGTTATTGCAGGGCAAATTCTGAACTGATGATTGTACCATCACCCATTCCCTGTAGACTGTGAGCCCTCGCTGGCAGGGTCCTCTCTCCTCCTATACCAGTCTGTTTTGTACTGTTAATGATTGTTGTACGTATACCCTCTTTCACTTGTAAAGCGCCATGGAATAAATGGCGCTATAATAATAAATAATAATAATAATAATGATTCTCAAAAACTGTCTACAAATCTGTCTTCAGTGAGAGATCAAATTACAGCAGCCTGCAGCCTGTGAAAGTCAATGGAGTGGGGAGGGGGAGATGGAGGGAGACAGTCGAAGTAACTGCAGGAAAGTTACTAGAAAGTGCAGTTAAACTTTTTCTTTCAAAATTTGAAACTAAAGTAGTTCAGTTAAAGTCTAAAAGGCATATATTAGGCATATAAGAAGGATATTCCATATACACCTAATAGATCTGAATCTCAGAGCTGGCTGTGGCTCACAATGCACTCTCAGAGCTGAATGTGGCTCATGATGCTCTCTCAGAGCTGGATGTGGCTCACGATGCTCTCTTAGAGCTGGCTGTGGATCACGATGCTCTCTCAGAGCTGGATGTGGCTCACAATGCTCTCTCAGAGCTGGATGTGGCTTTCGACCCTCTGTCAGAGCTGGATGTGGTTCACAATGCGCTCAAAAGCTGGATGTGGCTCACGATGCTCTCTCAGAGCTGGATGTGGCTCACGATGCTCTCTCAGAGCTGGATGTGGCTCATGATGCTCTCTCAGAGCTGGATGTGGCTCACGATGCTCTCTCAGAGCTGGATGTGGCTTTCAACCCTCTCTCAGATCTCGATGTGGCTCACGATGCTCTCTCAGAGCTGGATGTGGCTCATGATGCTCTCTCAGAGCTGGATGTGGCTCACAATGCTCTCTCAGAGCTGAATGTGGCTCACAATGCTCTCTCAGAGATGAATGCGGCTCACAATGCTCTCTCAGAGCTGGATGTGGCTCACGATGCTCTCTCAGAGCTGGATGTGGCTCATGATGCTCTCTCAGAGCTGGATGTGGCTCACAATGCTCTCTTAGAGCTGAATGTGGCTCACGATGCTCTCTCAGAGATGAATGTGGATCACAATGCTCTCTCAGAGCTCGATGTGGCTCACGATGCTCTCTCAGAGCTGAATGTGGCTCATGATGCTCTCTCAGAGCTGGATGTGGCTCACAATGCTCTCTCAGAGCTGGATGTGGCTCACAATGCTCTCTCAGAGCTGGATGTGGCTCATGATGCTCTCTCAGAGCTGGATGTGGCTCACGATGCTCTCTCAGAGCTGGATGTGGCTTTCGACCCTCTCTCAGAGCTGGATGTGGTTCACAATGCTCTCTCAAAGCTGGATGTGGCTTTCAACCCTCTCTCAGAGCTGGATGTGGCTCACGATGCTCTCTCAGAGCTGGATGTGGCTCACTATGCTCTCTCAGAGCTGAATGTGGCTCACGATGCTCTCTCAGACCTGGATGTAGCTCACGATGCTCTCTCTGAGCTGGATGTGGCTCATGATGCTCTCTCAAAGCTGGATGTGGCTTTCGACCCTCTCTCAGAGCTGGATGTGGTTCACAATGCTCTCTCAGAGCTGGATGTGGCTCACTATGCTCTCTCAGAGCTGAATGTGGCTCACAATGCTCTCTCAGAGCTGGATGTGGCTCACGATGCTCTCTCAGAGCTGGATGTGGCTTTCGACCCTCTCTCAGACCTTGATGTAGCTCACGATGCTTTCTCAGAGCTGGATGTGGCTCACAATGCTCTCTCAGGGCTAGATGTGGCTCACGATGCTCTCTCAGAGCTGAATGTGGCTCACAATGCTCTCTCAGAGCTGGATGTGGCTCACGATGCTCTCTCAGAGCTGGATGTGGCTTTCGACCCTCTCTCAGACCTGGATGTGGCTCACGATGCTCTCTCAAAGCTGGATGTGGCTCACGATGCTCTCTCAGAGCTGGATGTGGCTCACGATGCTCTCTTAGAGCTGAATGTGGCTCACAATGCTCTCTCAGAGCTAGATGTGGCTCACGATGCTCTCTCAAAGCTGGATGTGGCTTTCGACCCTCTCTCAGAGCTGGATGTGGCTCACGATGCTCTCTCAGAGCTGGATGTGGCTCACGATGCTCTCTTAGAGCTGAATGTGGCTCACAATGCTCTCTCAGAGCTAGATGTGGCTCACGATGCTCTCTCAAAGCTGGATGTGGCTTTCGACCCTCTCTCAGAGCTGGATGTGGCTCACGATGCTCTCTCAGAGCTGGATGTGGCTCACGATGCTCTCTCAGAGCTGGATGTGGCTCACGATGCTCTCTCAGAGTTGAATGTGGCACACGACGCATTCTCAGAGTTGAATGTGGCTTTTGACCCTCTCTCAGAGCTGAATGTGGCTCTCAAGGTCATAAGGTCAGAAAGATTGGGGACCACTGCCCTACAGCATGCTATCCTCAGAGTGCATAGCAAAAACCTGCTGACAGACTCCCTCCAGGCAAAACCGATAACCTGTATTATGCCCGGAGCACTGCCCTCTGGGTGGCGCTTTACGCAAGGGTTCAAAAACATTCTAGAACTGTACCAGCCCTAAGGGTCTGTACTAGAAATTATCCAATATATTTGCAAGTTCCCAAAGCCTGCCCCAAATCCTGGATACCACATTCCCTTGAAGACCAAACTGCGGGGAGTAAGTAACGCTCCACCTCCACCTGCCAATCATTCATGATCTTATGACTGTGACACATGGGCTGTGCGTTGGTCAACTTTTGTATACATCTTTATGAAGACTGAGTCTTAATGGCTACACATAAGCAGACGGTAGATATATTTCTTGTTTTAGCTGCTGTATTCATGATTCATTTTACCAGAATCAATTATTTTGCAGTTAAAAAAAGAAAAGAGAACAGACAGAGCTTCGTGTTAGATATTCAGCTTTGTGCAAACACAAGCAGGCTTTCCTAGACGTTCTGTCAGTAACAGCGTGCAGCATAACAAAACTGTGCATGACGCAGGTCTCCTATTCCAAGGCATCTGTACAGCTCACAACCCCCATGCTGCGGGAAGATGTGACACTTGTCCATTTACTGTATTTCACACAATAACCTGCCTTTGAAGAGCTAGGTATTGTTTTCTCTGCATTTCTTTGCATGTCTCCAATCGTGAAGATAATGGGGCAAGAACTTTTGGTGGGATCTTTGGAAAGTACATAAGTATCTCTATACACTGTGTATCTAATAGAGACATTATTACTGCAGGGGGTAAGCACTGATCTGGAGCGACATTAATATCGCTGCGTGGTAACAGTAGACGGCGGGAGATTTTCCTACAGTATTTCCATTGTATGACAGGAAAATAATATTTAACTTTGAAAAATCTTTTGCCATACAGCACTTACAAGGCATGAGGTTATTAGAAATGTGACTTTTTAGGCTACGTTCCCACCAGGAGCTTTTGGGGAGTTTCTCATGATGAAGAAGTTCTGCACCTGTTTTCCCTAAAATAAAACCTACCCTGAAAATAAACCCTAGTAGGATTTTGGGGGATTTTTTGAGTAGGCTTAAAATATAAGCCCTAATCCAAAAACAAGCCCTAGCTGCAGTTCCATAAGGAAGTGTCCAAGCAGCTAAAATAGTAAAACAATACAGCACAGGACTCTTCATCAAAGTATGACGTCACCACCAAATATTATGTAAATGAAACTACTTCCATATTTTTCATTACGTTTTTAAGTGCAGCTTTTTACATGTATTTTTATTAGGGATGATCGAATATCACAAATATTCGGCAATATTCGGCTTCGCAAATATTCGACGAATAGGTCACCGAATATTCAATGCGCAATGTAAGTCTATGGGAAGCCCGAATAGTTGCTATTCGGCAACTATTTGGGTTTCCCATAGACTTACATTGTGCATCGAATATTTGCAAATAGTCAAATAGCGGTTACCTATTCGACGAATATGGGCGTTGCCGAATATTTGCAGTACTCGATCATCCCTAATTTTTATCCCATTTTTGACTCTACGTCTTTTGTCTCTTGTTGGTATGTTATGTTTTAAGTAAATTAGCTTTATTTTTGATACTTCTTCGTATTTGATTTTTACAAAACTTTAGTGATATATCTTACTTGGATGCAGATTACATGCAATGTTGATACTTTTCCACTGCGGAAACAAACTAACAACACGTGCTTTTTTTTACCTGCAGATTTATAGGTCTAATGTAAGTCTAAGGGGAAAATCTGTAGATAAAACTTACTGTACCCTCTAGAGAAAATTACTTGTCTTGGATTTGAAACTCACACCGCAGGTGAGTTTACGCTGAGTAATAAAGAAGCACAGTGGGCAGGACATTTCTATAAATCACATCCACTTTGCTGGAACTGTAAGACATTGTGTTTTTGACGCAACAAAAAACGCAAGATCATTCAACAAAAATTAATCGTGGACACACAGCCTTAAAGTCATATGGCAAAAATATAATGATATCAGCTGGTTTAAGTATGACATCACCTGATATAATGATGACATCACTTGATATTACTTGTAGTATCAATCCATCATCAAACCATCATCAAAAGAAATCCTTGTGTCTATAAAAGCAGGTTCACCATAAGACAGAATGTAGTGGCGAAAATAAATTGTCAACTCAGGCTATTTCAGACTTTGCCTTGATATAAATGGACTATCAACTGATTTATATGCACTGATTTCAATACTATGCAGTCACACCTGGTTCTAATTTTCAATATGATAATCCAGCCAAAAGGTAGTTAAGAAAGCACTCCAATCAAAGTTCTTCGCTTCTTAATATATTACAATCATCCCATTTCATAGCAATATGTACTTAAAATTACGCAATTTGACTTTCTACCCAGTAAATTCTTCTCTCTTCTATTCTCTATGCAGAAACAGGAAGTCTCTAGTCCCTGCATTCCCTTCTTCAAGTCCTGACCAAGCTGCTTCTTTCTTCTCCCTGCCAGGGACTTTTGCAGGAAAGACTCCTGCAGGGAAAATAGACTTCCTGCTTTTACACAGAGCTTAAAATGATTCAGCTGGTCTGTTTTTACTCACATGCTGTCATAGACCTAATAAGAAACAGAAGAATTACCTAGGTAGAAAGACAAAATGAGCAATTGTAAATGCACAGTGATAAATGCCATTACTGCATTATAGTATAAGATGATAAAAACGTTGATGGGAGTGCTTCTTTATGCTACTTATAAAACTTATCCCCTATCTACTGAATTGGTGATAACTGTGAAAATAGGGTGGTTCCCACTGTGGGACCTCCGCTGATTGCCAGAACAGAGGCGAGCCACATGACACTGATAAAGACAATCAGACACAGCACAATTTTGCTATTTATAGTTACCTTGAGTGTTATAGACTTGAATGGACTTGTGTAAGTGGTTAATCCTTTCAACTTGTCGTGACTGGGTTCTTATGGTCGGAACGAACAAGTCTCACATGTTACACGCCAATAAAGGTCCCACTGATTTGACAGCTGTCACAAATTCAGGCTTTAAACAGAACCTGTCATGTGTAAAAATGGTATTAACTGTAGATATGGGGTTATTCTGTAGGTTAATAGCATTTCAACCTTGCCTTTAATTCTCTGTACTTAGTTCTGATTTCAGTCATGAGGACGGCGCCGGTGCGGATTCAGTCACTGCTCTGGGTATCGAGAGCGACCGCTCTAACCACACCCCCGCACTGTCTCACAGCAGGTTCTAACGCTGAGCAGCTGTCATTCACTAGTGCTGGGGCCGTGGTTACAGCCGCCACTTTGATACACAGAGTGGTAACTAAACCCATGCCGGCACCACCCCTGTGACTGAAATCCAAATGCAGCTGTCAGGATTATAGTTAATTTCCCAGCAGTGGGGTTCAATGTTTAGATGCCAGGTAGATTTCAAATGAAATTAACCTACAGATTAAACCCTTATCTGCAGGTTAATAGTGTTTTACAGGTTCCCTTTAAATAACAGTTACAATATTGAGTGATTATGAGTTTCCTAAGATTTTGCTGTCATCTTTCATTTCAGTCTCTCTAATTAAATCTAATACACGTATGATGTACAATGAAACAAACAGTAACTATTCTTTATAAATTAAATTAACCAAACTGTAAAATATTTATCAACTGTGGCTGATGATGAAAAAAAAGAAAACGTAATATTTGTTGCTAGTAATATTTTCTCTTATTTTACATAGATTTTTAATATGTGAGATATCAATATATTAATAATATGTTAATATAGATCCATCATGTTGTACAGATTTATTATATGGATAGCACCAATGGAAATGTATGAACCTATACTATATCTCTGTTTGTGAAACGTGAGCATGCATGAACGTGTCCCAAATAGTACCTACTAGTGATGGGTGAGCACTAAAATGCTTGGGTGATCATTACTCGAGACGAGCAGTTTGTAATGCTCGGGTGCTTGTCTTGAGTATGAGCATAACAAAAGTCAATGGGGAAGTCGAGTTAATTTCTGGAGATCACCCTCTCGGGACACCGGAGGCCTCCGGATAAGGTGTGGAGACCCCTAATTTCGAACGTTGGATGTTAAAATACAAAACAAAACCTCATCGTTGACATCTCCAGACGTTGTCCAGTCATCTTCTTTTTGCTGCTGAGCGCTATATGTTCAGCCATTTTTACTTTAGACCAGGGCTTCCAGCCACGTCTGGGAGAGAGGTCACTGCATATCATAATGTCAACGAAACCTTATGACAGACAGTGAGCTCCGGCCTAGATATAACCAAAAGTATTGGTCTACAGTGAAGAAGTCGGAAATATGGTGTGTTTCACGACAGGAAGAAAAGGACCAGGTGGCGAGAAGGTATTGGCTAAAAAAAAAGTGAATACTTACCTCACAAGATGAACTGCTGCTCGCAGACCAGTTCTCTTCTTTCCATAGTGGCACGCCACATCTCCAAGACATCCAGCCATCTCCAGGCCTCAGAGGTCACTGCGCGTCATAAGGGTGTGACAACTCACATACTTATCCGTGTTATGAGCAAAGCTACAGACCACATCTAGCTTCTAATCCGTGGACTGCCTGTATATATCTACTGCTCCCGCCATAATCAGAGTGAACAACTGAATAAAGTGTCTGGATCACTTTTATTGCACAGTGAAAACCATAAAAACAAAATCCAAACAACAATGGCGGAACTATTGGTTTCCATTTTACTCGACAAAGAATTGTTTTTCAATAGATTGTATGTAAATGAAATGGTTCCATTAAAAAATGGATGTCTGTACGAAAAATCCCAAAGGGAAAAAAAATGCATGGGTCTTGAAAGCTGGCATAAAAAGAACGAAATAAAAAAGGAAACATGGCTGCAGGGGGAGGGTGTAAAGTTGAAGGATGACTATCCTCATTGATTATCTTTAGCGTTGAGCGAGTACCTAGCTATTCGCACTCGCTATACTCATAACGAATATTGTCTACTACTCACGTATTCATTCTGAATAGTGTGGGCAATACAAGTCAATGGGGAAAAATTCGCAAAGTAAAGAGTAGCCCCAGTGCTGCACTATTTGCTACTAGCACGAATAGTACGGCATTCGGGTTAGGCCGGGGCCACACGGGGACTAATGCGATCCTTGCATGACACTCGGCTCACGCTGGCAGCACAGCGGGAGTCGAATGGCAAGTGTCACTGCGACTGAGGTCCGATCATGCGATCGGATCTCAGCTGCGGGGGACGGGCCGGCACTGAGGAGGGGTGGGCGAGCACTGCGGAGGGGAGGGAGGGATTTATCTGCCTCTCTCCTCCGTTGCCGGCAATTGTGATTCTCGCTCTGCACTCGCAGTACACCGGTGAACCGTGAGTGCAGTGCAATCTTTCTCTCGCCCCATGGACTTGAATGGGTGCGAGAGAAAGAGTCTCGCATTACAGTCGCAGCATGCTGCCATTGTGTTCTTGGTCCGATTAGAGCCGAGAAAATAATCGCTCATGGGTGCTGACACAAAGGCTAATATTGGTCCGAGTGGAATGCGATGTTTTATCGCGTTCCGCTTGGTCCGATTTTCATGCCGTGTGTCTTAGGCCTTACTCATTACTTTGCAAGTATTAGACAGTACTTGTTATGAGCATAGCGAGTACGAAAAGTTAGGTACTCGCTCAA
This sequence comes from Anomaloglossus baeobatrachus, assembly GCF_048569485.1. Lineage (NCBI taxonomy): Eukaryota > Metazoa > Chordata > Amphibia > Anura > Aromobatidae > Anomaloglossus > Anomaloglossus baeobatrachus. Next base: position 135,373,506 of record NC_134358.1, read on the forward strand.
TTCTAATTATCTTCTAATATCATTTTCTCCCCTTACTGATAAAGATCCTATTAATTTAGCTAGGAACGTTCCTAGACAATGTTGTCACCCCTAGCTGCCGCAATAACAGACCAATTGTGTGATATTAGCTGTGATATCTCAGGAAGTGTAGACAGCTATAAATAGTCGCTTTATTGCAGCTAGTAAATTTGTATTTTTCCCCTGTCATTTTCTTTCATGTGTTTCATGCTAATTTCTTTTTTCTTGTGTTGTAATCTCTTGTGTTTAACTTCTCTAGCAGCTCAGTCCCAAAATGTATCTTTTATGTTCAAATATATTCAGAAATAATGAATAATCCTACCTTTGTTTCACAGAAAAGAATTAATCTGCCTTTTTCTGTAATGATATGACTACATTTTCACAGGAATAATATTAATCACTGTGCTTATAACGAGTGTCCAATAATAAGAGCCAATCCCCACACTACGCAAGGTGGCAGGCTTTACTTGGGTGGCACCTCCAGACCGGTCACCTATGACGTCATTGTTTCCTAGGTCATGATATCCACACATGCAATGGTGTATTCTATGGCTCTTCAAAAGTGAAATGAAAAGAACAAATATGATAAAAATTCCAAAATTCAGGATCAAGAAGAAAAAATTTCACTTTTAAGGCCTGTTTCAAATGTCAGTGATTCTGGTACGTTTGTGGGGTTTTTTCTACGTACTAGAATCACTGACATACGCAGTCCCATTATAATCAATGGGTCTGCTCACACATCAGTGATTTTTCACTCAACGTGTCTCCATGCAGCGTGCACGCGTGGCCGTGATTCTGCACGGAGACAAGTCAGTTTTTTCTGGCATCACTGATGACCCACGGACCACACTATGGTGTGATCCGTGTGTGATCAGTGAAACACGTACCAGAAAATCACGGACATATTAAATATTTTCAACTTACCTTGCCTGCGATTCGCTCTGGAGCCTCCGCTCTCGGCAGCTTCTGCCTGGCTCATGAATATTCATGAGATCAGGAAAATCTGACCAGGAAGTAGGTGCTGAGAGCGGTGGGCGGACGCTGCAGAGCTGGAGACTTCAGCACCATGGACAGCAGCAGTGCAGGCAGGTGAGTAATGTCCATATGCAATCACGGGACCACGGATTGCACATGGACAACCCACGTGTGCCGTAAATCACGGAACACGGAGGGACATGTGCGTGTTTTACATGTCAGTGAAGAACGTCTGTGTTTTTCACTGACGTGTGAAACAGGCCTAAGGTAGATGATTTAATGCATTGGTTTGCAATTTTTTTTGCTTACCTCTTGTTCAATCAGAGGTAGCACATTTCTAAAAAAAAACTCTACTAATTCGCTGGCACCTCATCCAGCAACATCAAGGATAGTCCTCAAAGAGAAACTGTCAGTCGAGTACTATGGCGTTTCAGAGAAAACATAGTTGGAAGAGCCATCTAGGAATAATAAGGAAAACCAATTAGTTTGGTGCCGCCCCTAGTTGGCTTCTAATGTGTTTCCCCGAAAATAATCCCTACCCTGAAAATATGTCCTAGTTGAGGTTCAATATTGAAGTGTCCATGCAGCTAAAAAAGTTAACAGCACTGCAGTACAGTTCATTATAGAAAGCAAACAACCTAAAAAGAGAGAAGGCAGACCATGCAATTATATTTTCCAGACCCGAACTGGAGGCTGTGGAACGTGAGCGCCTGTGGTGGAACACATCGTGGATGCACACCCCCAGCATACACGGTGATACCGTATTGCTCCGGGGACCTGAGACGCAGTGGAACACAAGGACCTGTAGTGGAACGCATTGAGGACCTGCAGCGGAACGCATCGATGCATTCCACCGCAGGTCCTTCATGCATGCAGATCCTCGCGTTCCACAGCACTGCCGGCCGGAAGCAGTAAGGTACTACCGGATGTTTATGTGTATGTCTATCATGTTCCTGCAATCTGATGTGTGTGTGTGTGTGTGAATGAGTGACGGCCGGAAGCAGGGGTGAACCGCTTTGGAGCACACAAGGACCTCTTGGGAGTGTGCACTGTGGATCACAGGAGGATTGCAAGAGGAGCTGGCTGGCAGTGACACAGATGTTCGATACAAATAATCCCATAAGTTCTAGTGCAATTTTCAGGGCAAAACATAATTTAAGACAGAAATATTTTTGGGGAAACACGGTACTTGCACTGCTCCAAGTGATTGACAGGTCCTCCTACTGTATTCAGATGGGAAAGACCTGTGAATCCACTAGAGAGAAGTGGAGTGAAGGCAGCCGCGGATGGAGCCAGACAAAATAGTTCTCTACCTCTGGTCCTTGGCTGGATCTGTAAACTATGAATTATCTAAAATGCCAGTGCTCTGATTCATACTGCCTTTCATTTGAGCTGCATGTATCCACTGACAGGTTCCCTTTAACAAATGGATGAATCACAGCCCATCACTTTCAGTAATTTCCTGGGCTCCTTTCACACTGTGTTATTAATTTCTGTCAAAAATACATCCTAAAAAAAAGAAAGACCCAAATAGTCATGAGCGAGTACTACCATGCTCGGTACTCGTAATGAGCATTCGGATGCTCGGATGGCCGCGACTTGTGAACTGGGTGTAATGGAAGTCAATGGGCAATTAGAGCATTTTTCCATTAGCGCATTCCGACTGCTAATTATGAGTACTGAGCACCCAAGCATGGTAGTGCTCGCTCCTCACTAGTCCCAACCTATAAGTCTGGTACCATGAGGTCAATGTGACCCCTTGCAGCTTGGTACCACTAGTGATTTTATTTCATGGTACAAGAGAAGAGTTAAAACACTACTCCAGTGGGTGTTTTTCAGCGCTGGAGTGGAAATGTAAGCCCCTTGGCCCTGTCATATACTCACCTGCCGAGATCTTCACATTTTACTGCCAACGCTCTGGTCTTGTGGTGCTGGAAGTCAGAAGTTACGTCACAAGCGCACAATGCATGAGTCTATGAAAGCCAGAATGAGGCTCTTATAGACTTGCATTGAGTTGTGACCATAATACACTGGTGCAGCCAGCAGGTCACAAATCGCCAAGACTGACCGGAGCAGGAGCGGTAGGTGAGTATAAGACCGGGGGCAGGGGACTTAGATTTATAGCACCACTCCACCGGGGAAATAAAAAAAAAAAAACAACACTGGAGTGGTGCTTTAAAGGAGCCTTGTGATGAATGTCAGATTGGAATTTGTGACTCCCATTACTTTTTAACTTGAAGTCACTGTATGGAATAGAATAGTCTGGGAACCACAAATATTGAGTGTCTGAATAGTGGCCAAATTGGTCTCTGTTGGGTGAAATGGACGGTGTCTACAGATAGGTTTAACATACCGACCAAAAACGGCTCACATCGGACATGAATGAAAAAAAAAAAAATCTCACAGAAAAAGATGCAACACTACCAACACCGGGTCACATTACCAATGCACTAGCAGAATGCAGCAGACCCCCATGATAAAGGTGAGGCTTACATAAGACACCAGTCACACAGGGCGTCTGATTTGGTAGGCGGCCTGATCTAATAGTATGGGTGTCATCAATAGGCTGTAAGCCAGACACTGTGCTCAACACTATAAGTATATAAATCATATACATGTGGTCACACAACCGCCCAACCGCATGGGGAATACAGGCGACTGGTGTAAAAATTTGGCAGTCACCGTGAATGCAGACTTTTCTTCTTACCCCAATGATACAGGCAGCACTTACACGATGAAATCCAAACCATCTTGTGATACTTGTAAAATTTTGCATTCTGACTGAAATTGGTGCCATGGAGGATCGTGGAAAGCCAGGAACCATGTTGGGATCACACAATGCTGAGAATCGCACCCAAAAGCTTTTTGCAATGACAAATCATAAAGAAACTCTGCTCGTGACCAGTGATTTGCAAACTCCATGAAAAACTTTGTGACCCCCATGTACTGAACTACATTGACATTTAGCGTTACACTAAATTGCTCAAAAGAAAAAGGATCTGAAGACCTTCTAGAAAAAACCGCCCATTACTGCTGACTCTCATGCAGCTGTTCTTGCTGTCTGCAACTCGTCATTAAAGTATCTTGTGTGTGAATTCCTACTTCCATTCTTTAAAATAATCTCTGTTTGATTACTGTACACATCCGCCGCGCTCGTTCTGAGATCCCGGCTCTTATTAAGACCTCTTCTTCTCTATAGTCTCCCATTCAGAGCATTTTCGCTACAAAACACAGCTCGCGCTTTTTGACAGATAGCTTGATGTGGGTGCATCTGGTTGCTATTCGCACTCCTTACGCACTTTTTTCTTTTTCATTCTCTCTGAAGCAATGTAAGATTCTTCATTTTTCAAGTGGGAGTTCTACATAATGACATGTTATTTTGATCTGACCAACTGTTCATGTTTTTTTTTCTTTCAAACTTCTAAATAAGAAAAAGTAGAAATAAATGGCTGAATATTCAATCACCGACTGTCATGTTCTGCAGATGCCTGTACAAAGTTTGCTTTTTTTTAAGTGTATCACGAGAACTTCTATGTTCCAGAACAACAGTTTGAATATGCAACAGAAGATGCTCTATCCGGATATGTTCTGGGACAACAAATGCTCTAGAAATGAAATATATAAGACTGACTTTTATTGTATACACTTAGAAGGGTTGTTCACCATTGGGAACACACTCTTTCTCAATATATACATACATTTTTTACTTAAAGGGAATCCGTCACCAGATTTTTGCTACTCCATCTGAGAATAGCATGTTGTAGGCAAAGATATTCTGAAAGTAACCATGTTAATCTTATGGTCATGTCACACACAACAACAACGACGATGACGTCGCTGCTAAGTCACCATTTTCTGTGACGTAGCAGTGACCTTGCTAGCGATGTCGCTGTGTGTGACATCCAGCAACGACCTGGCCCCTGCTGTGAGGTTGCCGGTTGTTGCTGAATGTCCTGGACCATTTTTTGGTCGTTGCTCTCCCGCTGTGAAGCACAGATCGCTGTGTGTGACAGCGAGAGAGCAACAACTGAGTGTGCAGTGAGCAGGGAGCCGGTTTCTGCGGACACTGGTAACCAAGGTAAATATCGGGTAACCAAGCAAAGGCTTGGTTACCCGATATTTACCTTCGTTACCAGCGTCCGCAGCTTCTTGAAGCCGGTTGCCTGCTCCCTGCACACGTAGCCAAGGTACACATCGGGTAACTATAAGCAAAGCGGTTTGCTTATTATCCCGATGCGTACTCTGGCTACGAGTGCAGGGAGCCAGCACTAAGCGGTGTGTGCTGGTAACCAAGGCAAATATCGGGTAACCAAGCGAAGCACTTTGCTTGGTTACCCAATATTTACCTTAGTTACCAAGCGCAGCATCGCTACCACGCGTCGCTGCTGGCTGGGGGCTGGTCACTGGTCGATGGTGAGATCTGCCTGTTTGACAGCTCACCAGCGACCATGTAACGACGCTGCAGTGATCCTGATAAGGTCAGATCGTCGTCGTGATCGCTGCTGCGTCGCTACGTGTGACCTAGGCTTTAGATTACTGTGCGCAGCTGTTCTGACTTTATCTCAGAATTGAGTTTAGCAGAGCTGAGAGCTGTCCCGCCCACAGCAGGCTCTCAATAGAGATTGTGCATTGACTGTGAGGTGTCAATCACAGCAGGTGGTGTGGGAAACTGGTCTGCACATGCAGAAGAGTCACACCAATATTAATCACGGAGCAATAAACCCTTTAGTATGAGTAAACAATAGCTCCAGCACAGATAACAGAAACACAGATATTTTTACTTTTTTAACCCTCACAGCTGCTGTCCTCAGCTTACATTGCAAAATCCAGATGGCAGATTCCCTTTAAATACATGACTTCTACAGACTATTTTACTGCTTTAAGCTGGTTATTAATCAGCTGAGTGGAACTCAAAAAATAAATTAGTCAAAACACTTCATTTATTCCATCAAAAAAAAGCTCACTGATGAATTCTCAGTTAACTTATTTTGCACAACCAGCAACTAAAGGGTACTTTACACACTGCGACATCGCTAGCGATCTCATTAGCGATGTGAAATTCTAGATCGCAAGTGCGATCTTTCGAGATCGCACATAGGTCGTTTTACGCATGTGCGATCTCGAAAGATCGCACTTGCGATCTTGAATTTCACATCGCTAGCGAGATCGCAGTGTGTAAAGTACCCTTAAGTCAAATACAGAGACTAAAGACGATAAATGGCGCACTTTTAATGAAACCAAATTGCAAAACTGATTATTTAGCCCCAAATGCAAGTAGGAAAAAACATCCCAAAGGACAACCCTGTGCATTTATAGGGGCACAATTCTAACATACTTAACAGCGTTGTACAGTAATTGCCCCCATTTATATTAATCCCTTTGCCCAAATTATTTCTTCTTTTCATAAACGTTCACCATAGAAATAACCAGTATGAGTTTGGAAGAAACAGAGTAACCAGGCGGAAACAAAATTCCATGCACATTTTGTAGTTCTTAACACTGACCCACTGGGTGGCCTCGATTTTTATGATAAATTAATATTTCATATATGACTTTACATTTTCTATATCACTGTTTGTAAAATCCTGCAATTGTCACACTAGCCATTAAACCTAATATTAGATCACTTCTTGTTCTGTACAGATCACTTTTCAGCAGTTCCTTGTAAATAGAGAGCAATAGACTGGCTCTGACCTTCTATAGGAAAGGTTTTCTAGGCATGCTCTTATCTGGGCAAAGATTATTACCTATTGTGAATACTAGCTCCTATGCTATTAAGTGTATAAAGTGTTATATGTCATTATAATCATGTCTGTCATGATAATGAAAAAGCTGAAAATTGCAGGATTTCTGAATGTTATTAAATTTAGAATGTGATGTGGAAAAACATTAACAGGGTATTTTAAAGTTTGGAAGCTATACCCAATCCACGTTTGTTAGTGGTCATGGGGCTCAGAAGAGCTCTGATTAAGTGGAGTAGTGGTCAATTATGATCACTGCTCACCAAGGTTGTGGCAAGCAGGGGTGGACCCACTGGACCACAGGGGGAACCTGGCTTCCCCAGATGTGACAGGGGCTTAACTAAGCACTACCGGGTATTCACCAGAGATTGTAATGGCGAGGATGGGCTTGGCTGCAGGAAGACACCAGGTGCCATTCCCAGGGCAGTGTCCGGGACTGTGATAGCTGACCCCCAGGGGCCACAGATGCAGGGATGGGCTCATGTGCAGACAGGTACAGTCTCTGGTGTAGACAAGTGTCCACGATCAGGAGGCCCTGTGTTTTAGACGCAATATCATCCCTCCTACGGAGATGCTAGTGTCTTCCACAGTAGAATGCAGCGTTCCTGTCCACGATCAGAGTTCTGAGGGAAGCGTTTTTTTGCTGTTTTCTCCCACCGAGAACACTTGCATCTCCGCAAGAATAATCTGAGTTGCTGTGACTCGGAAAGCCGCATCGCAGGTCAGTTTATGCTGCGTAGAGAAGAAGTACAGTGGGCTGGAGATTTCAATGAATCCATCCACTGTGCTTGTACTGTACAGTAAGGCATCTTGGAAACAGGGAAAACATGGTGCATCCTAAATGCTGCTATTCCTGATAGTGGGTACATATCTTTACAATTCACTGAATTTTTGACCCACAGTGAGTTGACCATAGCTGTGAAACCGTTACTCCTAAATATACCGGAAGGGAAAGCACCGGAGCCCCTTGAATTGGCAGAGGGGCAGCGGTTACATTTCTGGAACTGAAGAGATGGACTCTGACCAATTTAATACTCATGACTTATCATAAGGAATCAGGTCTTGGGTCACATTATTTAACCTTTTCTTGACAAATTCAAAATGAATTACAGTTAATAATGGGTGACTACTACTCCATAGTAATGTGAACAGAGACACTGCTAGAATATAGAGTAAATTATGTAAAATATAAAAATCTGTCTTTTGAAGTCAGGTGAGACATTTGATAATTACAGCTTAAAGTAGCTCCCATAGTGAGATCAGAAGTGGAAAGCTTCCGCTTGGTCCTGCGCATTGCTCCCTTCCATCAAAAAGACAGTGTGCTCCCTACAGAGAGGGTTAAGGACTTGCTATTTAAGTAAGTGAATATCTCTAATCACTTATTTTACAAAGTTTAAGACAGATTTACAGATATGATACATTATGATTTGTCCTGCTGCCAGATCGCATTCTGTTCAGCGCATATAGAAGGATGGCTTATATTAATTAGCTCACAAGGATCTCATTGATCCACTGGATCTTAATGTAAGACCACCAACAAAATAAGTCAAGGTTTCAATTTCTTTTTAATATAACACTTCAATTAATAGTTCAATTTTCAGTAGACACTTATAACCTTGGTCATTCCAGTTAAAATACTATGATTTTTCAACATATTTCAAGACTTGGAATCTTTTAAAAATGACAGAAACCTTACAATCAGTGCGGAGCATGGTGCTCCTGATCTCCGAGGAGCAGAAATAGGGCTAAGGCTAGAGGACAACAGCTTCAAGAGCTATGGTTATAGGGGCAGCATATGGCACAGACCGAACACACCAACATTACTGCCGTTATGACTGTTTTTTGTGTTGTGTATGTTTTTTTTTGTTTGCAACCAATTCAGACTATTTTATATGTGCTCGCCTGTTTTTTTTTAACTTTGAGGGAGCAGTTTAATAATTCCAGATATTTTCGACTGATTCATCAGATGCGACTACTTTAAAAGTCTCAAAATGTGAAACAACTTTACTCAAAGTCTCCCCCTGGTGTACAGTGAAGGAAATAATTATTTGATCCCTTGCTGATTTTGTACGTTTGCCCACTGACAAAGACATGAGCAGTCTATAATTTTAAGGGTGGGTTAATTTTAACAGTGAGAGATAGAATATCCAAAATAAAATCCAGAAAATCACATTATATAAATTTATTTGCATTTTGCAGAGAGAAATAAGTATTTGATCCCCTACCAACAATTAAGAGTTCTGACTCCTACAGATCAGTTAGACAGTACTAATCCACTCGTTACTTGCATTGAAGACAGCTGTCTTAAATTGTCCCCTGTATAAAAGACTCCTGTCCATACACAATTAATCAGTCAGACTCTAACCTCTACAACATTGACAAGACCAAAGAGATTTCTGAGGATGTCAGGGACAAGATCCCATACCTGCACAAGGCTGGAATGGGCTACAAAACCATAATTAAGACGCTTGGTGAGAAGGAGACAACTGCTGGTGCAATGGTAAGAAAATGGAAGAAATACAAAACGAGTGTCAATCAACATTGATCTGGGGCACCATGCAAAATCTCACCTCATGGGGTTTCCAGGATCATGAGGAAGGTGAGTGATCAGTCTAAAACTTCACGGGGGGAACTTGTTAATGATCTCAAGGCAGCTGGGACCACTGTCACCAAGAAAACCCATTGGTAACACATTACACTATAATGGCTTAAAATCCACAAAGTGCCCACAAAGTCCCACTGCTTAAGAAGGCACATGTGCAGCCGGCCCATCTGAAGCTTACCAATGAACACCTGGATGATTCTGAGAGTGATTGGGAAAAGGTGCTGTGGTCAGAGGAGACAAAAAATAAGCTCTTTGGCCTCAACTTGCCATGTTTGGAGGAAGAGAAATAATGCCTATGACCTAAAGAACACCATCCCCACTGTCAAGCATGGAGGTGGAATTATTATGTTTTGGGTGTGTTTCTCTGCTAAGGGCACAGTACTACTTCACCGCATCAAAGGTACAATGGATGGAGCCATGTACCGTAAAATCCTGACTTACAACCTCCTTCCCTCCGCTAACACATTAAAAATGGGTTGTGGCTGGGCCTTCAAGCACGACAATGACCCAAAACATACAGCCAAAGCAACAAAGGAGTTCAAAAAGAAGTACACTGTCATGCTCCCAAGGTCCCGACGCCATCCCTCACTCACCGCTCCGGTCCCCGGTCCTCCTGCCCACGGCTCACTCCTCTGAATCCTCCATGCTTCCTGTTCCCCGCACCCGGCGTTCCCCTGCGACCCAGGACACACAGTCGGGCTCTCCTGCATCCTCTGCACCTCTTCCTGCTCTGGTCTCCGGCACTCGGGCATCGCGCATGCGCATTAGGGCGCGCGCGCGGTCATTGACCTCCTCTTAAAGGGCCAGCGTTCGGAGACAGGATATTGCCAAAGTCAGGTACTGGGTATATTAGGATGTCCTTTCCATGTCCTTTCCATGTGGGCGGTGCCTGTTCAACATGTTCCTTAGAGCTAGGTGTTCAGGTCCCCTTGTGCCTTGCCAGTATTTAACTCTGTCTCTGGGATCAAATACTTATTTCTCTCTGCAAAATGCAAATAACTTTACATAATTTAGACAATGTTATTTTCTCGATTTTATTTTGGAAATTCTCTCACTAGTAAAATTAACCTACCCTTAAAATTATAGACTGTCCATGTCTTTAACAGTGGGCAAACTTACAAAATCAGCAAGGGATCAAACATTTATTTCCTTCACTGTAGTTTTATGCATGACTATTAAAAGTTGCACCTCTTGGGACATATTTAAAAAGTTGTAACTTATTCCTAAAAAAAATAAATAAATCATAAATATGGTCAATGACAGGAAAAAAGCAATTTTGTTTTACTTTGCATCAAATTCCTAAACAATGTGCACCATTTTGATGAATTCGGTACAAAAAATCGTGAGCAAATACCTCAAGACAAAAAAAAAGAAAAATTAATAAAAGAAATGCAAATGATGAATGAGGGCCTAAGGACCCTTTCAAACTCCTTTCTTCCTGACGGTCAGTGGTCCCATCGTGGCTTATGTCCGAACCCCCAGCAAAACGGGATTCTGGTGGTGGGGCCATTAAATATAATGGTGCAGATGGAGTCACTGTCTGCTCTGTTCATAATTTTTTGGAGTACATGAAGGTAGACACTCAGAAGCAGTTTACTACTCACTTGAAAAATTTCACAAAACTGGCGCAAAAAAAAGAACATAAAGAACAGCAATGTAATAAATAATTTCTGTGCACATATTCAGTCTTTTGTTACTTGTTATTTGGCCACGCCTTATACTGGATAAGCTCCACCCACTTTCTAAAACGTTATCAGAAGTGGCCAGGATTGGAGTAAAAATGACCAAAGTCAGAATTTTCGTGCAACTTGTGCAGCATTTCAAACAGGTTTAAACCAGAATTATGGCAAAAACTGTATGCTGAATGGGGGGCATTAACTTTAACCTTTTATCCACATTTACTTTGCTAAGAATTTTGTGCGTGCCAACCACAGGCAATCACCAGGATGTGCATCAAGGTGAGAAAACTATAACCTGTTCAGGAGATATATATGGGAAAATTTACTGCCTTCAAAAGGGTCAAGGTTGATAGATCGTGATTTTTGGTATTTTTCCATTCATGTATAAGTACCTTTGCCTTCTTAGACTATGTTCAGACCTTCAGGTATATTCAAAAGCAGGGACAAGTTTTTAACAAATCTGCGGCAGAAATCCGAGACTCAACTTTGGATTTCTTGTCACAGATGTGACAGCCGATATTAATCTCATTGTCATTCCAGGGGTCTATAATCCTCTGTGAAGAGTCGACATGAGGAAAAAGAAAGAATTCTCTACAATTACATCCAATCCAGATGACAGCCTGTCTCCAAATAGTTTAATTTCTCATTCATTGATACAAAGTCACAAAGGGTTACTGAGCTCATAAAGTACAACATCTACATGTTAGAAAAAACCCTAATAGAGACACAAATTTCACTATGTCTTGATTTAGGAAGGAATACTGATAACAGTAGTAAGGTATTCCTCAAGAGACCATGGCCGCAAGCAATACACTAACAGACCTGAAGATTCACTACCTGGAATCAAATACTTAGCCTGTCGGCTTATGAGCTGGAACATGCGGCATTTAGGGAATAGTTACTGTACGTCCACAGCATGACCAGGATTCACTCGATAAGTATAGAGGAACATATCCTAAAAACGGAGGATTTAATGAAGCCGGTTCTAACTATAGAAAGAATGAATTTAATCAATTTTACCTTTGAATGAGTGTCAAATCTAGGTAGTTCTAATTGACCCCCAGTATTGAATACTCACCGATGCCACCGCAAAGTGCTGGTTATAGCCGTAATTATCAGTATTTATCATGCAGCGGTTACATAAATACAGGCCTAATAAGTGTATAAAGATATTGTAAAGGGGGAGGGGTTGAATAGGACCTACTGTATGGTTATTCATTGCTGGCATGTTATTGGGCAAAAGGGGAATATCATGGTCAGTCAGGGCCAGAACATCACCCGTCCTCTGATTGCTGTAAAGACCATCACTAACTTCATGAGATAAACATATATATATATATATATATATATATATATATATATATATATATATATGAAACAGGAAAAATACTTTATTGGTTTAACTATGTGCAACAACATATTCCATGTGGCTTCAGGCTCTGCTCTTTAAGGAGGCTTTACACGCGGAAACATCGCTAGCGATGTCGCTAGTGAAAGCACCCGCCCCCGTCGGTTGTGTGTCATTGGCAAATCACTGCCCGTGGTACACAACATCGTTAGGACCCGTCATACGTACTTACCTACTTAGCGACGTCGCTGTCGCCGTCGAACCGCCTCCTTTCTAAGGGGGAGGTTCGTGCGGCGTCACAGCGGCGTCACTAAGCGGCCACCCAACAGAAGCGGAGGGGCGGAGATGAGCGGGCGGAATATCCCGCCCACCTCTTTCCTTCCTCATTGTGGGTGGCCGCAGGTATGGTGTTGTTCCTCGTTCCTGTGGTGTCACACGTAGCGATGTATGCTGCCGCAGGAACGACAAACAACATGCGTCCTCAACAACCAACGATTTTTTAAAAATGAATAACGTGTCAACGATGGGCGATTTGGTGAGTATTTTCCATCATTAATGGCCACTCATTGGTGTCACATGCAACGACGTCGCTAACAATGCCGGATGTGCGTCATGGAATCCGTGACCCCGGCGATATATCGTTAGATACGTTGTTGCGTGTAACGGGGCCTTTAGACTGTCTCTGTATCAGTGCAAAGGGAAAGGAAACCTATCAGCAGACCGCAAACTAACTCTCTCTATGTAAGTCTCTGTAAAGTTAATGACTAGAGATGAGTGAACCCGAGGTTCAGTGTTTGTACCAAACACAGACTTTACAACAAAAACAGAGTTCAGGTGTTTTGCGTATTCACACCACTGTTCTCAGGTACGCTCGGTGCTCAGCCCAGTGTTAGCCGCTTGCAGTACTTCAACAGCTCACACTGGGGGTAGCAACAGCATGATCGCATGTAGAGAGCCCAAAAAAAAAAGAAATCCCTGCCCAACCTCTCCCAGAAGTGTTCTGTTTATCTCTGTCGGTATGTGGGCAGAGACCCGAACTGCCCAATCAGTGACTTCCACTGCGGTTCAATCAAACTTTATCTGACGCCCAGCTGAACCGCCGAACTGAACTTCCAAGAGTCTGCTTATCTCTATTATTGACATTTATACCTTTGCTTTATAAGTTTGTGCCTCCATTTGATATCAATCCAATTTCTTATGCAAAAGAGCCCCAAGTGCAGGGGTCTTGGTCCTACACTTACAGCTCTGCAGCCTCTCTTCCTCTTTTCCCACCTCCCTCCTGGTCAGTCACTCACAAGTCACTCCTCTATGTGACATGCGCCCCCAGCTGTGATCGTAAGCGCTATCATTCTGGGGAACGTTGTGGGGAGCGAACCATTCATTTTACCATAGATTTACTGGAAAATGCTAAAAAAGTTTCAAGTGTAATGAGGTTGCACAAAAAGTGCAATTTCACAATTGTTTTATTGATTCTTTTATTTACCATGTTTACTATATGCTAAAAATGACATAGAAATGTGATTCTCCAGGTCAGTACGAGTGTGTAGATACCAAACATGTATAGGTTTTTTTAAGTTATGAAAAAAAATCAATAATTAAAACATTTTTCATTTTGTTACTAATTTCCGAGACCCATAACATTTTCCTTTTTCAGTATATGGGGCTGTGTGAGGCTGAGCTGACGTTTTTACTGATATCATCTTGCAGTAGGTACGATATTTTGATCGCCTTTTATTTCATGTTAGTGCAGTATGGCGGCCGAAAACAGTAATTCTGGCGTTTTTAATGGTTTTTCATTATACTGTTTACTAATCAGATTCATTTATTTTATATTTGATAGATCGGACATTTCTGAAAGCAGCGAAAATATGTCTATTTTTTATTGTATCTTCAATGGGGGAGTGATTTGAACTTTCTTGTTTCTTTAGTTCATATATTTTCAAAACTTTTTTTTTCACTTTTTATTGTATTTACTAGCTGAAATCCCGATCCCCTATAAATGCCAGCTCGCATCCAGCGATCCCATAAGCTGATCCCTGGCTGTCATGACAACCCATCAGTGCTCTGCGATCACTCATGGGGCCACCGATGGGAGCGAGGAATGACGCGCTCTACACCAACTCGGGTTAAATCTCGCTGCTTACAACACAATTTAACTGGTTAACAGCCGTGGGCAGATCTCTGACCCATCCGCTGTTGTTAGAGGCACATGATGGCTGACTAGTGTAGCTGTTATGTGCCGGGAAAGATGAGAAGACACGACCTTTGATGTAAACGTATGTCAAAGAAAGTGAAGGGGTTAATTCTAATGAATAGGATATAGCCCAACCACAATCAGATGGACGCAATGTAATAATGTATAGGTTAAAGGGGTGGTTCGAAACTAACATTGATTTCATCCTAAATTTCTATTTATTGTAATAATATATTCGCTGTTCTATATACGTAAATTAAAAATAGTCCCTACCCTCTGTACTCTGACTACATTTTTTATTTTTTACCTACTTCCAGTTTGATGACGCTTCCTTTGAGAATCCCCGGTGCATGCTGGGATACTCAAATGAGATGTCATCAGGGGGCAGAGCCTGCGGTCACTGCCTCAGCTGATGTCCCCACCCTGAAATGAAGTGTGATTAGTTTGTCAGTTTCAGGGGCTGGTCTGGTCCCTGCTCTACTGAACATTCATTGGTTGTCAATTCTGACGTATGCTCAGTACTAGCTCCCTGGTCACTGTGCAATATTCCTTTTCATTACATAGTGACAGTGCACTCCCTTGCTATATCTAATAAGAAGTGACGAGACAGCAAGTAAGTGCACACTGTCAGTGTGCATTGTAGGGAGAGAACCCAGTGAGCAGGAAAATCAGAAACCAGCCCCGTCCCAAAAGATGATGTCTGATGCACTGCTAAGGCGGCTGTCAGTCAGAGTGCCGGGATGTGGTTACAGTCACCACTCACTATTTACTGAGTGATGACTGAAGCCGAACCTCTATGACTAAAAGCTGGAGGCTGCCAGAAGGAATAAACTTCATTTCCTCCAGGTAGCTGGATTTTCAGTGCAGCAACTGTACAACTGTGGAATACGATTAACCTGCAGATCAATCCCCTATCTGTAGGATAATAGCGTTTTGAGACATGACAGGTTTCCTTTAAGCATCTTTTATAAACAGTATTCCTTCAAAATCTTCTACTACTGTATTTTGATGATATAGTAAGTGCATTATTTAGCAGAGTGTTTTTTCAAAAAGTTTTCAAATCCATAAGAGCTTCTATTCTCTCTGCTCATATCTCCCTTCTCTCAGTGTTAGAGATAACAGAAAGGAGATGGTTGTAAACTGATTTGCAGTGGTGAGAGGGGAAAGTATCTATTTTGTATCAGTATATAACTGTTTTTGAAAGCAGAAAAGAGCCAAGGAGGAAAGCACATGAACTGGTTATTGTAGTATTAGAGCTCTGCTGATACATGAAAGAAAGTGAAGACAGCTGCACCCTTGATACACACAGAACTCACATCCAGCCTATATTACAGAGAAAGACAATCCCACAAGAGAAGACTATCAAGGAATATGAAAATAAATTAAGGAATGAAGATTATAGACTGAAGGACTGCCCTATGTAAAAAATACTTTTTCCATGTAAAAAGTTTAAAGATTTTGTTTATTATTAACAACATTGTATACCAATCCTCATTGTGTTTAATTCAATATAAAAGTCCATAAGTAATAGAGCAGAGCTTATACCTTGACATAACTTACTGCAATATCAAAAGGCATTATTTGTTATTTTTCCGTATATGAGCTTAACTTAAGATAGCCGTACATCTTCATAAACTATTGGCTGACTGACAAAAATCCTTTTTTTCACAATCCCCATAGATGCTAATTTCTAACAAGGGTGCATGAGTACTGAAATGATGAGAGGTGCGAATAGCGCCTGCCAGACACTTCTGGACGTCATTTATCTTTCCAAAGAACAAAGGATAGGGCATGGTAAAATTCAATATGCTCCATTTATTTTTGTTCCAACATTATTTGTCGGAGGAAGATCAGGAGGCCTCTATATTTGTAAGACAATTGGCCAGTTCCCTTGAAATTGGCAATTTTGGAACCTTTGGTTGTTAGATTGAACTCATTGACACACATGTAACAGGTCAATTGATCTAATTTGATTTTTTTTCATCTGTCCTTGTAACATAGAGATCATAACGGAATATTGATTCCAACATTTACTCATGGATATCGCAATTAATTTACTGTAGACAATCTCTCTTATAATAAATAAGCCTTCATACTCTTTGGATTGCCCCTTCTTTACCCTTCGTAACAATGTGACAAATATTTGATTTAAAAATGGGTGAAGAGAATAAGAGTCATTAAGTGATTATGATGATATGTGTCAATACAGAGCAGCCTTTTTGATACTGAAGTAATTATGAACTTCATGACATGAATCCAGAGTCTCGTAATTCTACAGATCATCCAATGGGAAAAGCCTGTGCTGTAAAGTAGGTCAACAAGGTGTTTAAACACTGAATGTCTTGGGACAATAAGACAGTGATGAATAGATGTGCCTCTACACTTCAGCGACTTCAAGGTCAAAACTGTTTTCACCAAGCAACCACGTTAACCTCCACCATGTCGGAGAGGCGTGCAGAATATTTAATTCCTCAATGTAGCGGATAAAGACGACCACTTCTCTGACATCACTTGCAGTGAGTCGGCCTTAACCTTTTGACGAACACAGACATTTGTAAACTGTTGTCGTGTACCGTCTGTGCATTGTAGGATGCTTCCGGATGAAAAGGATTACAAAGCTGATCTTTTGGCTCTATAATCTCTGAGATTTCTCATTTAGGTCGGAATCAGGCAACTTTGTCACTTTGAGTTATGTCTGTATTAATCACATCACCAAGTAATTTGCTACCACTTTCAGGAAGCTTAAGGTAGTCAATATTGAGCACAAACTAAAAAACCCTCCTTTAATAAGGAGGGTGATTACAATAAAAGGTCTGTGTTCTGGCAGTCCAGTATTTTAAGGATAATTCACTGGTGGCTTTTAAGGATACTAAGGTATGACCATGACTACTGATCTTCAGCATAATCAATCAATATAAACCAATTAGTTTTTCAAAACTAGAACTCCAATTCAGAATTTCCTAGTTTTCCAAGTTAGAACTTCATAGGCTCAAGTAAATAATACAACATTATTGTGATTTTAAAGGAAATCTGTCAGGTGATTTTGTGGTACAATACTAATTTTATTTTTCAATAGGGCTTAAGGAGACCTTTCAGGATCAGTAAGTTTTATTGCTCTACCTTATCCTGTTATCTTGCTGTAAGCTCTGTAGAATTCAATGTCTCATTCACACTAGTCAAGTGTATGCAAATACAATTTGCATATTCACTGCTCCCCTAAGGGGTGCTTCACACACAGCGAGCTCGCTGCCGAGATCGCTGCTGAGTCACGCTTTTTGTGACGCAGCAGTGACCTCATTAGCGATCTCGCTGTGTGTGACAATGAGCAGCGATCTGGCCCCTGCTGCGAGATCGCTGCTCGTTACACACAGCCCTGGTTCGTTTTCTTCAAAGCCGCTCTCCCGCTGTGACACACAGATCGCTGTGTGTGACAGCGAGAGAGCGACAAATGAAGCGAGCAGGAGCCGGCGTCTGACAGCTGAGGTAAGCTGTATCCAAGATAAACATCGGGTAACCAAGGTGGTTACCCGATATTTACCTTAGTTACGAGCCTCTGCAGCTCTCACGCTGCCTGTGCTGCCGGCTCCGGCTCTCTGCACATGTAGCTGCTGTACACATCGGGTTAATTAACCCGATGTGTACAGCAGCTAGGAGAGCAAGGAGCCAGCGCTAAGCAGTGTGCGCGGCTCCCTGCTCTCTGAACATGTAGCTGCATTACATATCGGGTTAATTAACCCGATGTGTACTGTAGCTATGGTAGGAGAGCAAGGAGCCAGCGCTCAGTGTGCGCGGCTCCCTGCTCCCTGCACACACAGCTGTGCGCTGGTAACTAATGTAAACATCGGGTAACCATACCCGATGTTTACCTTAGTTACCAGTCTCCGCAGCTTCCAGACGGCAGCTCCGTGCAAGCGCAGCGTCGCTTGCACGTCGCTGCTGGCTGGGGGCTGTTCACTGGTCGCTGGTGAGATCTGCCTGTTTGACAGCTCACCAGCGACCATGTAGCGATGCAGCAGCGATCCTGACCAGGTCAGATCGCTGGTCGGATCGCTGCTGCATCGCTAAGTGTGAAGGTACCCTAACACACCACCAAGTGCATTCACTATCACTGCTGATGGTGGGAGGGAGCATGGGAGGGGCAGCAGTGTAAATTCAGTTCAGATTTACTTTATCTGATGCCACCACTGAGAGGTGGGAGAGGGCAGCAGGGCATATCCAGTTTGTAGTTACATATGCGTGACTAGTTACTATGTCTCACAATGAATTCTACGGAACGTACAACAAGATAACAGGATAACATAGAGCAATGCAACTTACTGATCCTGAAAAGTCTCCTTAAGCCCTATATAAAGATAACATTAATATTGTTCTAGAAAATCACCTGACAGATTCCTTTTAAGGGGTAGTCCAGGATTTGAGAAACATGGCTACTTTCTATTTGACCTGTAGCAGCTCAGCAGTAGGACATATATAGCACTGCTGTTGTTTATGAATCCTAGGTTATGTTTCTGATGGTAGATTATGTCCCTCTCTAAATAGACACAAAGGCAGTAAATGATCAAGTATTTAAATTAATAATTACAAACAGATGCAAACCCAGTTTCCGTTTTAGAATGAATTTCTCTATTCATTTTTCCTCTATTTCTAATGGCTCTATTTTTACTAGAGGTCTCTTAACACTTCTTGTGTTGTAGTCGTACACTGTTCTAAAAAAGCAGTACAGTTAAAGGGAATCTGTCACCGGGTTTTTGCAACCTCATCTGAGAGCAGCATAATGTAGAGACAGAGACCCTGATTCCAGCGATGTGTCACTTACTGAGCTGTTTGCTGTCATTTTGATAAAATCAATGTTTTCTCTGCTGCAGATCTAGCAGTTATACAGAGCTCATGCAGTTGCTTGACTACCTGGCAGCAAGCCAAGTAGTCCTCTAATGATAATCTATTGCTGACTAAACAGTGATTTTATCAAAACTACACCAAGCAGCCCAGTAAGTGACACATCACTGGAATCAGGATCTCTGCCCCTGCGTTATGCTACTCTCAGATTAGGTGTGAAAAATCTGGTAACATATTCCCTTTAATGTAGAATGGAGAGATGATCGTTCTTCATGTTCAATTTCCCATGAATGTAAATGAAAAAGTTAAAAAAAAATGGATCCCGATGCTATCCTGTTTTTGTGGTTTCCATTCTAATGAATGGGTCCTGTACTGGAACATATTATTTCCAGCTTTATGAACCCAAAATGGATCCAAAAATGGAATTAACTACGGTACAAGTGAACAGAGACTTACCTGAAAGGCATCAGCTTGTAAGTGATTTGGATAACAGCTATTCATTAGTGAACTGATGATTAGAGTGTTTTGTGTATTTCAGGTTCCCAAAAGTTGTCCATGAAAATTGTCTTTAATAAACTATAACAGATACCAATTCTTCTTGGGAACCTCAACTTTTCAGAACCTTTTTTAATCAATACTTCTATGTGAAAAAGAGACTGAAGAATGACTGGAATTATTAGTGTAGTTCACATAATTTATAATTGGATATGAGAGGAAGCTATTTCCAGCTTTCAGTTGAGTTAAGACCCTCAAAACAAGCGATATAGGGCAATTTAAGAAAATGAATGAGTTATTTTGCTCATCTCTATACTCCGGCAAGAATCTATGAATGTGATGAAACCTCTATAATATGCTAGAATATATCCGAGAGCATAAGTGAATGCGTTTGCATAAGTCTGAAATACTTTTGTGCTGGCAAATCAAATTTTGCATGACATTAATTTATTTAGGTTTTTCCCTTCTGTGGTGTGGCTTACAAATCATTTCCATGTACGTCTGGAGCGCTGCCAAGTGAAAGGCACGATTAGCCCTTAGTCACACATGGCCCGGATTGATTCTCCAGGCATTTACAAAGTGGAGAGCATGAAAACCTCCCAATGCATTTTTTAAATGTCAAGATGTTGACCTGCTAAGTGCTAACCTGCAAAGACAATTGTCAAACTACTAAATAAGGTTCTTACCATTAATGAATGATGTTCAGGGCAAGGATGTAAATAATTTATAGCATGCAAGGAAAGCAGATCACAGGCAACAACTGTAAACCTTCTTCTATATTCATTCAAAGAAAGAAGAAAAGCATCCGCACTTGCTTCACAGATATCTCATTCATAAAATCTATGTGGCTACATTCATATCGTTACTTCAGTTATATAAATTAATCATGTGAAAGTACTGCTTAAACAACACTTGCTGGTCAGGTCTTATTATATACTGCAGTTCCAAGTCCCAAAAATCCTACATAAAGGGGTTTCAATACGGAAAAAAAGAGGATTTAGAGTACTCACCACAAAATCTATTTCTCTGAGCCTTCACTGGGGAATACAGGAAGACCAAGGGTGCATGTAGATACGACTAGGAGGCAAGCACTATGCAAAAAAACATTGGCGCCTCCTCAGCAGGGTACACCCACCAACTGGCAAAGCATTAGGAGAAGCAACAGACTTAGTACATACTAGTAATGGAAAACACAAACTCTAAAAAAATGGTAGGGTACTAAGTACCCCAATGAAGGCTTCGAGAAAGCGATTTTACGGTGAGTATCCAAAATCCTCTTTTCTCTATTGCTTCATTGGTGACACAGGAAGACCATGGGATGTACAAAAGTAGTCCCCAAGGGTTGGAATAAATGTACTTAAACAAATGAAAAACACACATAAGGACAAACATTCCGGTAGCTGTCTTGCAAAACTGCAAAGCAGAAGCCTGATGACGAACGGCCAAAGAGGCCCCCACTGGCCAAGTGGAATGACCAGACACCTGGAAGGGAGAGTTCTGTTTTTCATCCGCTATGCTTCAGAAATAGCAGAATGAATCCAATGAGCAATGGTAGCCTTGAAGGCTGAGAGTCCCTTGTGAGTCCTCTCGAAGATGATGAATAGGGAATCTGTATATCTAAACTGATTGGATCTCGTTACAGCCATTCTCATTTGCCTTGTCAGGACCAAATTGTTGAGAGATTGTTCCATGGGAGCAGAGTGAGAAGGACAAAATGAGGGAAGAACGATATCATAAAAGTGAAAGTCTAAAACCACCTTAGGATGAAAAGAAGGCACAGGCCACAATACCGTACCACCTTACCCTGCTTGAGGATTAGGATGAGGGAAAGGCACAAAAGGGCAGCCAGCTCAGAAACTCACTTAATGGATGTGATGGCTACTAGGAAAGTAACTTTCCAAGATAAAAAAGACAGAGATACCTCCCAAAGAGGTCTGAAGGTAACATGGTGTCCAAAATCAGGTTGAGTTCCCATGACTCTACTGGAGGTCGGTAAGGAGGCACCGATTGAGACACGCCCTGAAGAACAGTCAGAATTTGAGGACGAGAAGCCACATTTTTTTGAAACAGAATAGAAGGAGCAGAGACTTGCCCCTTCTGGAACTGAGAGCGAGACCGGGGTCCAGGTCCAAATGTAAGAAGGCCAGGAGAGACACAACCGAGAAGGACATGTGCTCTTTATGTGCTTCAATCTTTCCTGTAGTTTGTTTTCCCTGACTTACCTGATAGTGTAGGTGGTTTTCGTCCTCCCCCACAGTGAAGATTTACAGTATGTACAGCCAAGTTCCTCCTTTTCGCTGCTACTTCTAACACCAAGAGAAGAGCAGAGAGAGTTGTCGAAAACAACAGCAAATTGATGTTTGGGCTTTTACAGAGGTCACAATTAGATAAAGGATGTGACACATGGGCTCTTTCAGATATCAGTTATTTTTCCATACAAGGAAAGCAGTTCAAGTTTCTTTAGTGTTTTGAACAGTTTCATCAGAGTTTGGTCAGGGTTTCATCAGTTTTTCTCAGATGGAGAAAAAAACGTTTTTCCAGTTCCTGCTATCAAACTGTCTCTGAAAAACGGACAAAACATGAATGGCAGCCGACTGCTGTCCAACATTTTCACTGACCTATATAGACTTACATTCGATCAATATCTAACACTTCATGCTTTTGTGCAGAACACTTGTTCAGAAGGGAAAAAAAATAAAAAATCGGACATCTGGACTACCCCATAGACTATCATAGGTACGAGTACTATCCATGAAAAACAAGGATCGAACTTATGAAAAACTGATGTCTAATTGAACCCTAATGTGGTAGGTAATTTACTGGAAAACCAATACCGGTACATCTCAACTATAAAATGATTTAAAAAGATTTTTATACTTCAGCAAAAATTTTGCAAGAAAGAAACACTGTTGAGAGGCACAACGATTGGGTAAGCTAAGAATCAAGGGCACTCTTAAATAACTATATTATCTTCCAAAAATTATTATTTAAAGCTGCTCTATCTGTGCATCTTAATCATATAGATTTCCAGAGGCAGGTGTGAAACAGGTCCGGGTCCTTTTCTGCATTAGTCTATTTAGAGCTCTGTTGACACATCGCGAGGTAAAATACTAGCGTTTCGGACCATACTCATTAGGTACACCTTGTTGCGGTGGGATAGCTTTTACGCTTTTTCTGATCAAAGTACAGTGATTCCTCACCTATCACAAGTTAAATTATAGAGACCCCCGCGATAGGTGAAAATCTGTGAAGTAGAGGAGTTATTTTTACTTTTATTATTTTCCTGTATTTTTCGGATTATGAGATGCATTTTTTCTCCCAAAAAAGTGCGTCTTATAAGCCGAATCTACCTTACCAAGGGGTGGTAGCGAATGATGGCAGGAGGCAAGGACAATGCTGCAGACTGAGCGCTGCGGAAGGTGA
Organism: Anomaloglossus baeobatrachus; assembly: GCF_048569485.1. Taxonomy (NCBI): domain Eukaryota; kingdom Metazoa; phylum Chordata; class Amphibia; order Anura; family Aromobatidae; genus Anomaloglossus; species Anomaloglossus baeobatrachus. Next base: position 135,396,820 of record NC_134358.1, read on the forward strand.
GGCAGGGGCCATCATGTAAATGTCGGTGGTACGGGCTTCAAATAATGGCGCCCAGAGTCAGCGTGTGCACAAATTGAGCTTCCGGCTTAAGATCTCAACTGTGCACGAGCTGCCTCCATCCCTTTGATCTCCCAGCTGCAGACTTAAGGAAAATGGCGCCTGGAGGTGGCGCATGCGCAGATGCGATCTCGGTTCGTCATTGAGCCATAGCTCAATCTGTGCATGCACCGACTTCGGGCGCCATATCTTTGAAGCCTCCACCACTGACAGCTTTTCGATGGTCCTGCTAGCGCTCGCAATGAGCATCTGGGATTCCCGCCGCACCGGTTTCAGCATCGCCCTGCTCCACCACCGCCCCTGCCTCCTGGGACCCCGTTCCACCACCGCTGCGGCCGCGGGGGACGACTGTAGTGTTAACTAAGTACCCTATGTAATTTACATGTACTATTACTATTTTTTATTTAATCACTGCAGGTAATTTGCTTATTGCTTTTATCCTAGTATTTGTCTGTTAACGTCCACAGTGTGAATGTTCACCTACACAATTAACTTATACCAACAAGTTAGGTCAATTTCTTTGATTTTGCTTCATCTGTATTTTTCCTTGGAAATGATAATTATCTATTATTTCAATTTTACAGACATTTATATTTTAGGAAAATTGACCATTATAGTCTTGCTTGCAGAATCAATTGCATTAGTCTTTTGTCCATGTTAAAGGTGGGGGTAATTTTGCTACAGTAAGTGGTAATCTTTACATAACACACAAAGCAAAGGTGTTCAGGGTGATCTCTGCAAGTAAGTTTCTCTACTCTATGTAATTTATATTCTGCTAGGCAATATAAATATTCAAGTCTTCCATCCAACCTCAATTAAACAGGCTCTTTTGACAGGTAAAAGGCATTTGTGTGCTAGCTTTTTCAATAGCATTTGCTTCTTGTCGTTCTTCCATCCTTCCCTCCATTTGACATTAGCTTGTTTATAATGCCCGTGTTTTGTTAAAAGCCAGAAATCATTTATTTTTCTTTTGTTGGAACAGCTGTGACTGGCAATTTTGTAGCAATGTAATGAAATGACAGCGATTGTGAATTCATGGAAAAAAGTGCTCTTTTAATGACGGATTCTGGACAAATTACAGCAGTAACCATTGATCATTCTCTCCTGCAAGCTAAAAAGGTATTGACCAGTGGACTATTTTAGTGTACGACTGTGTAGCGTGGAGGAGAAGTATACGGGTTCTTCAGTATCGCGCAGTATTAGTATATCGTCTTCACATCCTCCTCCATAAAAATAAATAATAATGGGCTATTGTCGCACCCTGAGATCTGGTAAATCTTTCTACTTTATTACCCTCCTATGCTGTAGATTATCCACTTGCAGAATGAAGAACTGTAGTTACATTCTATGCAAAGCTGATGCATCCTGGTAACGTCCTTGTGACTGACATGATCAATCAATCCAAAGGAACCTCTTACGGATGCACACAATATTTGTTTTTGCGCTTTCATTTTTTCTTCCATGGAAGTGTAATTGTAGTTTTGAATGATACAATTCAATTTACCATATAACATACTGAAAAATGTAAGATGATTTAAAAAATAAAAAAAATCCACAATTTAACCACAGTTTTTTGGGATGGGGAGGGGGTTTCACACTGTTTTTACATCATGGAAAATTTTTTTTATAATTTTTACTTTATGTTTTAGTCTTGCTATTGGACTGTGTTTGTTGGATTACATCATCCATATATTGCAAAACTTCAACACTGACATATGTGGTAAAAATCCTGATCTCTATGAAGGCAAGCCTATGGCTGGGCTTCACCAGAAAACACCAAGAAGGCAACAATGGGGGCCTTCACCAGCTGCCATTGCAATGCATTGCCACCCTTTAACACTGGAAGTCCCTGAAATTTCGAGCTCCCCCCTGAAGTCCCGAAAGAGGGTCAAATGACCCTTAAGGCCGCTTTACACGCTTCGACATTGCTAGCCGATGCTAGCGATGTCGAGCGTGATAGCACCCGCCCCCATCGTACGGCCGATATGTGGTGATCGCTGCCGTAGCGAACATTATCGCTACGGCAGCGTCACACGCACATACCTGCTCTGCGACGTCACTGTGACCAGCGAACCGCCTCCTTTCTAAGGGGGTGGTTCGTTCAGTGTTACAGCAACGTCACTAAGCGGCCGCCCAATCAAAGCGGAGGGGCGGAGATGAGCGGGACGTAACATCCCGCCTACCTCATTCCTTCCTCATTGCTGGGGGGACGCAGGTAAGGAGAGGTTCCTCGTTCCTGCGGTGTCACACGTAGTGATGTGTGCTGCCGCAGAAACGAGGAACAACATTGTTACTGCAGCAGCAACGATAATTGGGAAGAGGGGGGGATGTCACCGATTAGCGATTTTGAACGTTTATCAACGATTCAAAATCGCTAATAGGTATCACACGCAACGACATCGCTAAAGCGGCCGGATGTGCGTCACAAAATCCGTGACCCCAACGAGATCGCTTTAGTGATGTCGTAGTGTGTAAAGCCCGCTTTAGGCTGTGTCCGCACTTTGCGTCGTCCTACTTGCAGTTCCAAATGCACCCTCTGGCAGTAATTGATTTTGCCCAAAGTTGCTTTTGACCACAAAATAGTGCTAAAAATGCATGCGCATTTACCGCGTTTTAGGTGCGTTTTTAGCGCTTTTTACATGCTTTTCAATAGCGTTTTGAGAGATACGTTTTGAACATAAAGACACTGCCAAATAAAGTTTAAACATTCAAACATAATGAAAAAAGAGAAAAAAAAGGGCCACAAGTATAATTTATGAAAAAATAAAGAAAATAGTTATATTTCATATAATTATAGCGGTTTTATACTATTTAGTGGTAAAATAGCAATAAATTAATATTTTTCCTTAACTTAATTGTCGGACTATGTGTGTGTGTGTAAAGGGACATATCAAATCTTTATTTTGATGTCCAAAAACCATGCGTTTAGTTAGTCCAAAACGCATGTTTTCTGCACCGAAAAAGCAGGTAAAAAGCTTGAATTTTGCTTTTGCTTGCGTTTTCACATTTCTCATTGACTTCAATGTTAGCAAAACGCTGCAGAAATGGCAAAAACAATTGACATGCTGCTTCTTTGAATGCATGGTTTTTACCACAATTTATGAAAATTAAACGCAGCGTTTAAAACGCAAGGTGCGGACGGAAAATCATCCTTTTCCATAGACTATTATGGAAAATCAAAACGCATGCGTTTGGGCATGAAAACGCTGCTGCTCAAAACGCTGTGGAAACGCAGGTGAAAACGCAAAGTGCGGACACAGCCATAGTCTAAAGTGAATAGAACTAACTAGAAACTAAATGGCTTAACTCAATGGAAAACAACAACCTCCTGTGGTGCGACAGTAATGGCCTTAATTACAGAACAAAAGACGGTGATTATAGGATGTTAGCTAAAATCCTTCAGGTCATTCGACCCGTCTCTGGGTTCCAGAGGTAGAAATGTTAAATGACCCCTCTCTGGGACTTCTAGTGTTAAAATGACACACTAGTAAGAATAGACATGGATCGCACATCCCAAATTCATACATTGATCTAGAGCCACTAGGCAAAAATTAAATACTAGAATGAGGTTTTTAGTTGTACATTGTGATCAGACTGTATGAAGCCCACTGCCACATCACAGTGAACCTCTGAGTGGGTCCCTAATCTATGCCTTAAAGTGCGGTGCAGCAGCGACAATGCACCAGCAGGGCAAGAAACCTGGTGCCTCACAACACCCATGCTACTAGGCAGAGCCCCCATGGCTCCAGGCCATACCGCCCAATTGACACAAAACCACCACCTCAGCGGCCACCACACAGCACCAGCACACTGTGAAAGAAGCTGCACACTCACCCTCCACAGGCTATCATGTGTGAACTGTGAGCAGAAAAATGCAGACCCCTCTTGCAGTCTCCTGCTGATTAAATCACCTGTGCCGAATGAGAGGAGTACAGATCCAAGCAAAAAACAGAGGGGTATAGTATGTAAAATTACACACTAGGAAGAAAAGACATAGATCGCACATCCCAGTGGGGCAGCGTGACCTGGAGCCTTGGGGGCTTCGCCTTGCAGCATGGGCGCTGTGAGGCACCAGGTCACCAGCCGTTGTGGATCACAGGAGTGCAAATGGACCCTGCAGCGACGCAGATGTCCGGGGTCTAGTAAGTATGATTCTTCTGGAGGGTGTCTGCCTCTTTTGTTAAAGGGGTAAATTTACCTCCAAACCGTGCTTCCCCAGAAATAAGCCCTACCTCAAAAATAAGGCCTAGCACACTTTTCAGGGCAAAAATTAATATCAGACAGTCTATTATTTACAGGAAAATACAGTAGAAGCAGCCATTATCCTCCTTGTGCGGTGAGGGATTAACTTCTCAGCCCACTCCATACACTTGTTCAATATACTGTACAACATGGAGTAGGAAAGGGGTCAATATTATCATTGCATTAAACCTTCCAGATGAAGGGAGATTGGGACACATGGACATTCTACAGGAGATACATTGCTTGAGAGAGAATTCAGTTTCCCTGCATAAGTCACTGCCGTTCTGGCAGACTCATGTCATCCTTGTATTATGAGGAAAGATATTCATCTAAAGAGTTGACATATAATACATTTCCTTTACGGCTGCAGTGGAGTTGTTAATGGGTCAAATTCATTATCATTTGCCAGTTTTAGGTTAAAATTAATGGTCTAAAGAAAGCCAACTAAGACATGGTGCAAGAGAAAAGCGTCTTGACTTCTAACAAAATGTGCCAAATGTATGACATGGCATACTGCGTCCAGCACTGAGACAACTTGGACTAAGCATGTGCTGTCTAACTACTGCACATTCTAAGTATTTGTGTCCCTTTTTATTGATATTCTGTCCAAGTAATTTTCTGCTCACTCACTGTTACAGGACTTCGGTCTATGATAGGTTTCTCAAAAGTCGTAAACCTGTTTGAGCACTATCATATAATTTCCAGATTTAAAGAGGTGGTCTATAATTATGATATTGATGGCCTATCCAAAGGACAGGTCATCACTAACAGAATAATCTGACACATAGCATCCCACCACTCGGCTATCTTCAGCTTCTACATTGGCAGCATGCAAACGGTGAAGAAAGAGAACAGATCACCTAGAACTGCAGATCAGCTCCTAGTCATCCTATGTGGCACCTGTCCTGATGCTTTATGGCAGTGTTCCCCAACTTTAGTTCTCAAGAGCCATTAAAAGTGCAAGTTTTTAGGCTTTCCTAAACATTGCACAGATGTTGGAATCATCACCTATGCATGTGATTAAATTATCACCTATGCAATACCAAGGAAATCCTGAAAACAAGCCCTGTTGGTGGGCCTTGAGTTGGAGAACACTGGTCTATGGGTTCTTCTTCTGGTCACTGCTTTCTGGTCCTGTTTCAATAAATAGGAAATGACAGAGAACACCAATCCGGAAATCTCTGGCTGTAGCAATGACCCGACTTAACCAGTGATAGGCTGTACAATAGTATAAATATACGTCATAGGTCATGAATTGGTTAAATATAATGGAGATATATATTGATATAAATTAGTGACATATGAACTATATCACCATGTTTTTCGGACTATAAGGCGCACATAAAATTTTCTCAGAAATCGAAAGTGCGCCTTATAGTCCGGTGCGCCTTATATATGACTAAGAGACATGCTTACTCACCTACCGGTCGCTCCAGTGCTGGTTGACCAGATGGGCGGTCCTGTTCTCCAGGACCGGCGCCTCCTCTTTCGGCCATCTTGCTCCTCTGTCTTCTGAAGCCTGTGTGTATGACGCGTTCACGTCATACACACTCGCCGGCACTGAGGTCCTGCGCAGGCGCACTACAATACCGTACTTTGATCTGCCCTGAGCAGGGCAGATGGAAGTGCGCTTGCGCAGACCTCAGTGCCGGCGAGTGTGTATGACGTGAACGCGTCATACACACAGGCTTCAGAAGACAGAGGAGCAAGATGGCCGAAAGAGGAGGCACCAGTCCCGGAGAACAGCGCCGCCAATCTGGCCAACCAGCACCGCAGCGACTGGTTTAGGTGAGTAAAGTGTTTTTTATTTTCTACAGAGCGGCCTGCGTTCTTATATACAGCATGTTAGAATGCTATACATAAAAGCAGCGGGCCCGCATTTGTGTCGCCCTGGGCAAGCCAGGGGACACAGGTCACACACCACCACACCCTACATCCCAGGTAGGAACATCTAAGCTAACCAAAAATCCTTGTTGCCTTCCTCCAGAGACTGATGATACACACCAGGGGGTGGGCCAGGCGGTTGGCTCCGCCCACCGAGGAGTTCACAGCTCTGGAGGCGGGAAGTACCAGGCAGTTGAGTCAGGGAGGAGGAAGTGGAAGGAGTGGAGGAGTAGCCCAGATAGGGCTAAAGTAAAGAGCTAAGTGAAAGTGAAGGAAGAAAAGTAGTAAAGGAGGAAAGCAGGAGTGGTGACAGAACAGAAAGAGGGTGCAAAGCCTGAAGAGTCCAGCTGAGTGCAGGGCAGGTCAGCAAGGTCAGCAACGGCGGTGACTGTCTGAAGGGGGACCGTTTGGAAGTTCCTGGAAGGACCCCGTAGGCTGTGTGCCCGGTGGTCTGGAGCAGTGTTCCGAAGGACAGTCAGCACCAGGGCAGGGGCCTCTCGGACCCCGGCAAGGCTTGGAGTCGCCATAATTTGCCGAATCCGTCAGTGAAGGGGACGTAGATCCCCCAACAACCAAGTCCCGATTGAAGGCAACAGCCCAGCCAGTGTAAGAGAGACACCGCCACCGCCAAGGCACCAGTTTCTTAGGGCCAGCACCTGCGGGCAAAGAGTAGAGCTCCTCCGGTCCAGCTTGAAGCCGGGGAGCGGGTTACCGGTGGGGACCCATCGCAACCAACAAGTACACCAAGGTGCTAGGAAAAGGGACATCACCGTCACCTACCGGGAGAGCAAGTGCAGCCGTCCGTGGGACCGTCTTACCAGCCGTTTGGTTTACCGTAAAAACTGTGTCAACGTCTCAGGCTGAGTGAGTACCACAGTGCCGCAAGGCACAGCGCTGTCCCCGCGTCCCTGCGCCCACCAGGCCCTGCACCCCCCAAGCCATCACCGGGCCCCGGGATCACCAACCCCTATCCACGGAGGGGCAACACAACACCTGGCTGCTCCGCATCACCATCCCCGGGATCCCCATCCAGAGCAGCGGTGGTGCAATCACCACAACCGTGGGTGGCGTCACGGACAATAAACAATCCCCACACCCAACCAACCCCTTTCACTCACGGGCGAGGAGTGCCGCTCGAGAACCCCCGGGATCCGGCCTACAGCTCGAGCCACCACTGAGCAGCGACCGCCGGACCCGACCAGGAGGGGGTGAGCGTAGTGTGCTGACACCCTCCTCCCCGCCCGCGACACATTCAGTTACCTGAATTGCACTCTGGAGCTCTCACCTGAGCTCCGGCGTGCACCCAAGACTGTACCACGAGTGCCGAGTGATTGATTCCCCGGCGATTGCGGCTCAGTTCATGACAGCTGCAGACAGGCCGGGCTGATCTCCGGTGCTCTCACCTGAACTCCGGATTGCACTCCGGCCTGTTCACAGCTGTCATGAACTTAATGCGCTGCGGCTTATAATCCGGTGCGCCTTATATATGAACCAAGGCACCTTAGCAGGCGCTCATTGCTAATGCGCCTTATAATCCGGGGAGCCTTAAGGTCCGAAAAATATGGTAAATCTTGTAATATATATATTAGATAAAGCTGCAAAGTAAATAATTGTTTTTTTCCGCTAGTCCTCTCAAGTGTGTGAATCCCACCGCCTTTGCATTTTTTGCCAATGTATACTGAACAAAAATATAAAACACAACAGTTTTGTTTTTGCCTCCATTTTTCATGAGTTGAACTCAAAGACTTTATATATACAAAAGGCCTTTTTCTCTCTAATACTGTTCACAAATTTGTCTAAATCTGTTAGTGATCAAGTTTCCTTTGCTGATATCAATCCATCCACCTCACAGTTGTGGCATATCACGATGATGATTAGACAGCATGATTCCAGGTGGCACAGTGGTTAGCACTGCAGTCTTGCAGCGATGGGGTCCTGGGTTCAAATCCCACCAAGGACACCATCTGCAAGGAGTTTGTATGTTCTCCCCGTGTTTGCGTGGGTTTCCTCCCACACTCCAAAGACATACAGATAGGGACTCTAGATTGTGAGCCCCAATGGGGACAGTGTTGCCAATGTATGTAAAGCGCTGTGGAATTAATAGCGCTATATCAATGAATACAATTATTATTATTATTATTATTATTGCACCGGTGTGCCTTAGGCTGGCCACAATAAAAGACCACTATAAAATATGCAGTTTAATCACACAGCACAATGCCACAGATGTCGCAAGTTTTGAGGGGGCATGCAGTTGGCATGCTGACTGCAGGAATGCCCACCAGAGCTTTTTCGCATGAATTGAATGTTCATTTCACTACCATAAGCCATCTCCAAAGTTGTTACAGAGAATTTGGAAGTTCATCCAACCAGCCTCACAACCGCAAACCACGTTTAACCAGATCAACCCAGGATCTCACCATCCAGCATCTTCACCTCCAAGATTGTCTGAGACCAGCCACCAGAACACAACCAAAGAATTTCTGTACAAACTGTCAGAAACCCTCAGAGAGAAGCTCTCGTCACCCTCATCGGGATCTCCACCTGACTGCAGTTCGTTGTGGTAACTGACTTGAGCAGGCAAATCCTCACATTTCATGGCATCGGGCACGTTGGAGAGGTAGTCTCTTCATGAAAGAAACCAGAGTTTAGGGTACTTTACACGCTTCGACATTGCTAGCGATTGCTAGCAATGTCGAGTGCGATAGCACCCGCCTCCATCGTATGTGCGACATTTAGTGATCGCTGCCGTAGCGAACATTATCGCTAAGGTAGCGTCACACGCACATACCTTGTCAGCGACGTCACTGTGACTACCGAACAATTGCTCCGTCAAGAGGGAGGTGCGTTCGGCGTCATAGCGACGTCACTGCGACCTCACTAAGCGGCCGGCCAATAGAAGCAGAGGGGCAGTGATGCACGGGACGTAACATCCCGCCGACCTCCTACCTTCCTCATTGCCGGTGGACACAGGTAAGGAGATGTTCGTCGCTCCTGCGATGTCACACATAGAGATGGAATGGAAGGAATGGAGCAACGTGTCAACGATCACCGATTTTGGACGATTTTGCGCTCGTTGATCGTCGCTCCTTGGTGTCACATGCTGCGATGTTGCTACCGGCGCCGGATGTGCGTCACTAACTACGTGACCCCGATGATATATCGGTAGCGATGTCGCAGCGTGTAAAGTACCCTTTTCACTTTACAAGGCAGATGGCAGACTGGAAAATGGTCGTCACACCAGATACTGACTGGTTTTCTAACCCCCAGGACATTCCCAATACTGTAAAACTACATTTTAGAGTGGCCTTTTATTGCGGCCAGCCTAAGGCACACCTGTGTAATAATCATGCTGCCTAATCAGCATCTTGATATACCACACCTGTGAAAAGAGTTCAGTAACACAGATTGTCAAATTTGTGAACAATATTTGAGAGAAAAAGGCCTTTTGTGTACATAGAAAAAGTCTTAGATCTTTGAGTTCAGCTCATGAAAAATGGGAGCCGAAACAAGAGTGTTGCGTTTGTATATTTGTTCCGTGTAGTTGACTATGTCCAGCATTGCTCTCAAGGGAAAACTCCAAATACAATTTCAAGTCAACCCATGAATTTTGTAAAATGTACAGATAATAGGATTTTTGTCCTCGGCTTCTTCATACTTTAAAATGTCTTAGGAATTCCCACACTGACCATGTATCCGGTAGTTAGAGGAACATTTCAGCTAAGGTTTCCTTGTAACAGAGAAAAACTGTTTGCTCTTCGCAGCTCTTTTAGAACATGACATCGTCATAGCAACAAGGTTCACATTTTCCTTTTGTTGTTCATGTGGTCATATACCATGGGAAAAGAGAAGAGGAAGTAGAGCCATTACATACACCGCAGGCAGAGATTTGCCACGGGTGTGGATGTGTCTTTCCATTTATCTCCTTTTTATCTCCACTCTAGCCACAATGGTATACTTGTTACCGACACAGAATCCGAGGATTAATATCAGCAACTATCACATAAGAGTCAAACTTTTACAAAAGACGAAAATGTATAGTAAAAAAAAAAATACCGGCTTTATACGGGATGACGTGATGCACTGGCCTCAGTGGTCATGACACGTCACTTCGTGACAAATTGGCGGGATCATCAGCGAAGAGCAAATTATTATTTTACTATATTTCCTGCCACTAGTAATGTCTTTAATAACCATCATATTCAAATGAAAAAAAATCTATAAATGTACTTATGTATATAAATATACATGTATATAATAATGTAAATAATAATAAATAATAATAATAATAATAATAAATGTAATAAATATAAATGTACTTATGTAGACAGTTCAAACAGGACAGACTTTTGATATTGCCAGCACTGGTTCTTTTACAAGGGGCATCCATATGACCTGGTGGAGAACAGGTCGTCCTATTCAACTCTCCTGACATCAGTTTTGCAAAGACTTGATTTTCTCATTAATAAATTCTGGTAAAAAAAATATAAAAATAAATCTGTGTTGCTTTCGTTAATCCTTCTGGAAATAGAGGTATATGAATAAACTGACAACTAGGTGTTACCACTCCTCATATGTTAGCATAAGCAAGGAATAACCCTAAAAGCAAGAAAAATGGTATAGAATAGTACTGTCACACAGAGGTTTTTATTAACATCGCCGACTGTCATGGTGGCATTGGGATCTCTTCAGACTACAGATTCTGAGACTCCGCCTGATAACTTCTCTAATGTCTGTGATCAGCGCAGGCAGGCTTGGGTATTGACCGACAGATTGGTAGTTCATAGGGAGGCTAGCAAGAGTTCATTTCTGCTGGTCTGCTTCTGAGTCTCCTTTAATCACATGTTGTGGTGGAGCCTATCATATCTGCTCCCTTCCTATATATGCTGGCTAGTTCCTTCCTTCCATGCCAGATATAGTTTATCTGGTCTGGTGAGATGTTTGGATCCAAACTAACCAGTGGTTGTTGTACTTGTTACTGTGTGCGGTTGTGGAGTTAACCCTTATTGTCTTTTTGTTGCTACTTTCCTGCTCTTGCTTTTCTCCTGAGTTTCTCATTGTTGGTTTCTGTGTGCGCAGTGTGTCAAAGTTTCGTTTTTCCCCTGTCTGTTTTTATCTATGTTTCCATCTTACTCCTGCCTCTTCCTTTTCTGGTGGGAGGGTGAAATCAGATTAGTTCTGATCAGGAGCATAGCCAGGCACATGACTCAGGCATATTCACCATTAGGGGTAACCCTGAGGTTAGGGATAGTATACGGACCCTTAGAATGAGGGAGAGCATAGGAACCCCTGTCCTTTCCTTTCTTACAGCCACATTGTGACAGGTACTTTCATGGGGCTGTTTGAGATTGGAAGTAAGGTTGAAATATTGTTCTTGACTTTGTCTAGTATTGCAGATCAAACTGTTGAGTGAGGCTGATCATACGAGGCATGGGGTGCCAAAGAGACAACTGGTATACCTCTTTATTCTAGTTGGTTTAAATCCCTTTAATTTCTTCTTAAAAGCAATCCAAGAGTCCAATGTAGCATACTTTATGAAAAGTATATACAGGTATATAGCATTAGTTAAACTTACAATTTTATTTGGAAAGCCTTCTTCATAAAAATGATAAAATTTACCTGAGGAATGAAAAATTATGCATGATGAAGCTTACACGTTTCGGACTATATTAATAGGTGATTAAGGCTGCTTTCACACCTCCGGTTTCTGCAATGCGGCACAATCCAGCACTTTGCAGGAAAATCGCAACCGTTTTTTTTTTGCTGCCGGTTGCGTTTTTTTCTGCATAGACTTTAATTAGTGCCGCATTGTGCCGCATGGCCTTGCGTTCCATCCGTTTTTTGACGCATGCGGCAGATTTAGCCGATGCGGCGGCCGGATGGAACGTTGCCTGGCACGTTTTTTCGTGCGGCAAAATAAACCGCATCGCGCCGCATTCGGCCGTTGCGGCGCATTTTTCAATGCATGCCTATGGCGGCCGGATGCGGCGCGATGTGGCAAAAACCGCATCCGGACGCCGCATGCGGTTTTTGCTACTGCGCATGCTCAGTAGCATGCCGCAAGCGGCAAAAACCGGACGGGCCGCATGGGAAAAACTTATGCAAAGGATGCGGTGTTTTCACCGCATCCGTTGCATAGCTTGCACAGCCGGATTGAGCCGCAGAGCTCAAACCGGATGTGTGAAAGCAGCCTTAGTCCTCACAATGGTATGAAACTCATAAACGCACTGCAGCATAAAGCCATTGGTTCTCTCCATCTATGTTTAGGACTTGTGTGAAAATCTGATGTTGTTCTAGGTCAATGTTATGCACAATATGGAACATTTTGAAGATCCACAAACGTTGAAGCACCACTGTATGAAGGAACTAGCTGTTTGGCTCAGTTCAACAGCCAAGCCACCCCCTCTTCTCCAGTAGGGCTCTCACGGTATCAGCTGTGGAAGGGGGATGGTTTATGTAAGGCACTGAGCCAGATCCCCAAAAAATAGGCAGCTCTTCAGGTAGACTTCAATGCAAAAAAAAAGACTTTAATGGCTCCTGGCATCGGAGGTTGTGCTCCCACGTCACATCTAGAGGAGAACATCTACGACCTCATGACAGCAAGTGGGATCAGATAATTGGGAAGTTGGGAAAATTACAGTAAAACATTTAGCAGTTTTATGCACATCATAGGACTTATAATGTCATTGGACGACCTCTTTAAACTGTATGTATTACATGGTTATTAAACTTGGGTTTACAATCCTTACAAATAAAGACATTAGATCCCTTTTCATAAATAATGTAAAAATGTCTGAGCACAATGTGTACCTATGGACTGCTGTTACGAACAGATAATAAAATGTGCAGATAACAGTAAAGTCCCTTTGAAAGAGAACATCAAAATCCTCTTCCCAGCTTAAAGCCAGCGTTCAGTGGGTGGGGAGATGAGTCAATGCCGAAATGCCAATAATCTAACATTTTTGAGAATATTAGGTTTCACATGAAAAGTCCACTTATTACACATTCTTGCTGCGGCTTTCCCGGCCTTCTATTTTCTTTTATTCTGTGAAGACTTAAAGGCACTTTTTATCCGAACAAAACAGGACAATGAATGAAAACCTTTCCTTGCTCTTTGGACAAAAAAATGTCAGCCGCTCAGACAGTGGTCATGATCATATCAGACTCGTCTCTGCACAAGCAATGTTAAGAGTTTAGTATTGGATTCCTGCACAGTACGCTCTTTTACTCTATTTTTTCTGCTGATCAAAGCAAGTACAATAGACAGTGTTAAATGCATTCATTATGTCGAAATGCAGTGATAATAAAGAATAAGGACAATCTCTGCCCTCCCTCTACACTGAGAGATTACATAAATAAAGGGTTAAAATAGCAGCCTACCCTGAAGTCTAACATAAAGCATTACTGTCACAAGCAAGGGAGATCCGCTCACTATAGCACATTTCTATGATATCTGGAGATGTGACAATGGTAAGTACAGGGGTTGCGATCGTACCTGCGCCTTGTGAGTAAGGGGTACTTTGCACACTACGACATCGCAGCTGTGATGTCGGTGGGGTCAAATCGAAAGTGACGCACATCCGGCGTCGCTGTCGATATCGGAGTGTGTAAATCCTTTTTGATATGATTAAAGAGCGCAAAAGAGTCGTAATCGTATTATCGGTGTAGTGTCCGACATTTTCATAATTTCGCTGCAGCGACGGTACGATGTTGTTCCTCATTCCCCTACGGCAGCACACATCGCTGTGTGAGAAGTCGCAGGAGCGAGGAACATCAGCGTACCTGCGTCACCTTGGCTTACGCCGGCTATGCGGAAGGTACAAAGTTGGGCAGGATGTTTACGTCCCGCTCATCTCCGCTTCTATTGGCCGCCTGCCGTGTGACGTCGCTGTGACGCTGCACGACCCGCCCCCTTAGGAAGGAGGCGGTTTGCCGGCGAGAGCGACGTCGCAGGGCAGGTATGTGCATGTGAAGCTGTCGTAGCTAGATAATGTTCACTACGGCAGCTATCACAAGTTATCGCTGCTGCGACGGGGCAGGGGCTATTGCGCTCGGCATCGCTGCCATCGGCTTGCGATGTTGTAGTGTGCAAAGTACCCCTAAGGCTACTTTCACACATCCGGCTTGAGCTCTGCGGCTCAATCCGGCTGTGAAGCCTATGCAACGGATGCGGTGAAAACACCGCATCCTTTGCATAAGTTTTTTACATGCGGCCGGTCCGGTTTTTGCCGCTTGCGGCATGCTACTGAGCATGCGCAGTGGCAAAAACCGCATGCGGCGGCCGGATGCGGTTTTTGCCGCATCGCGCCGCATCCGGCATCCATAGGGATGCATTGGGAAAAGCGCCGCATCGTCCGGATGCGGCGCGATGCGTTTTTTTTTGCCGGAGCAAAAAACGTGCCAGGGAACGTTCCATCCGGCCGCCGCATCGGCTAAATCTGCCGCATGCGGCAAAAGCCGGACCGAACGCAAGCCCATGCGGCACAATGCGGCACTAATTAAAATGCAGGAAAAACGCAACCGGCAGCAAAAAAAAACGGTTGCGGTTTTCCTGCAAAGTGCCGGATTGTGCCGCATTGCAAAAGCCGGAGGTGTGAAAGCAGCCTAAGAATGGCCCAATAGGATCCTCTAGTCCAGAGGTCCTCAACCTGACCTTAAGAGCCACATCCAACTCTGAGCGAGCTTCGCGAGCCATATCCAACTCCCACCTCTCACACTGGTGACACCCAAAGCCCCCATTACCAGTTTAATGAGAGCAAAATCTTTTCACAGAATTCACACCATGGCAGTATAGCAAGATCTAGGGGTTCCTTAGCCTCATTCAGATCAGGTACGCAGAAAAGTCACCATCTTGAGAGTTCCTCTTCATAGTTGCTTGCTGTTTCATAGGTGTTTATATACCAAGCTGTAAGACAGCCATGAGCCACACATCACAGGCCCACGAGCCACAGGTTGGGAGCTCATGCTCTAGTCCATATGAGAAGACCAATACTATCAGAGGGAATCTGTCAGTTGATTTATGCTGCCAAAACCAGCGGCAGAAAAAAAATCAGCTCCTCGCTGCAGAATTGAAGCTAGCTATGTTTCGTCTCAAAGAAAATATAATTTAAAGATACGGCCAGGGCAGAGATGAGACTAGTCTGGGTTCACACCAAGTAGGCTTTTCCCTGACACCCCTCTAATTGATTGACAGGCCTCTCCCATTGTGCACAAGTAAGAAACCTGTCAATCAACTAGAGGGGCTCAGGAAGAAGTCGGCCGGGGGCTGCACAGGACTTGTCTTTCCCTTACGTCTCCGACCAGCTCCTCAAACCATCTTGTCTTTCCATATTGTCTCCAGCCAGCTCTCCAAACTATGTATCTGTTTTAGAGAAAAGCATACCTGGTTCTGATCAATGCTGCCTGTAGTTTGGGCAGAATGAATCAGGTGACAGGTTCCCCTTAAAGACTCATTATAGTTGGAGTCTTGTTGATTTTGCATCAGTGACAATAAGCGTCAAGTTACACCAGTGATGATGTCCAACAAAAGGTAAACTATTGGGTGTGATTTTGCTCACAAATTCACATAAAGTTCGACCAGGAGAACTGATCACAGCTCCTATTTAAAGAGGT
Organism: Anomaloglossus baeobatrachus; assembly: GCF_048569485.1. Classification (NCBI taxonomy): domain Eukaryota; kingdom Metazoa; phylum Chordata; class Amphibia; order Anura; family Aromobatidae; genus Anomaloglossus; species Anomaloglossus baeobatrachus. Next base: position 135,412,615 of record NC_134358.1, read on the forward strand.
TTCCAAAGTAGCTGGCCTATGATGTACGTGTGTTATGTAAGTCATACCAACAATGATGAATGGCACTGAGAGTAGGAGAATATGTGAAAAGCTGCCCTTCATGGGGTCTTTGAAAAGATGTTTAATGGATGCAATTACGTCCATAATAAAAATATTTTTAATGGTCAAATTTGTTGCAGAAATTTCAGAAAAAAAATATCTGAATGGTTTCAGGGATTAGTACATACCAAAATTGATCCAAATAAGGACAATTGGCAAACCATTGACAGGATCATGGGCGTCAAAGGATCACTGATGCACATGGAAAGCAAAGGTGACATCGTTTGGTCTAAGCTAAGGAAAGAGCTACCATAGGATAAATTGGTAATAAAATTAACAGTCAATGACTATCCGGGCATTAGGTCACTTTTCTGAGTGTCACAATGATGACCGGGCATTAGGACCGTTCTGAGTGCCACGATGATGACCGGGCATTAGGACCTTTCTGAGTGCCACGATGATGACCGGGGATTAGGACCTTTCTCAGTGCCACGATGATGACCGGGCATTAGGACCTTTCTGAGTGCCACGATGATGACTGTGCATTAGGACACCTGAGTGCCACGATGATGACCAGGCATCAGGACACCTTTTAAAGTGCCCCAATGATAACCAGGCATTAGAACACTTTTCTGAGTGCCACAATAATGACCGGGCATTAGGACATCTTTCTGAGTGCCACGATGATCCCTGACCCCCACTAAAGCATCAGTACTGGACCATGCAGCAGTGAAAGGATGAGCCAAGACTTGATGAATCACATTGTCTTTTACATCATGAGGATGAGCAAGTGCACTTCTGCTGTTCGCACTTTGGGGAGAAGTCAAGCAGAGGAAGGAATCCATTAGGCCGGTTTCACATTTGAGTCGTTTTGACGGAAACGGAATCCAGCACAGATGCAGTACAGTTCATTTATTTACAGTGGAAGCGCGACATCATGCGGTTATGTGCTTCATACACAACCCGCTTGTGTCCACATGGTGTCACACTTCCACTGTATATAAATGAACTTACTGCATCTGTGCTGGATTCCGTTTCCGTCAAAACGACGCAAATGTGAAACCGGCTTTTAATATGCAGGAAAACAATTCTGATCCTTGGAAGTCCCATCTTACAACTTACAAGACAGCTGTTTTGGCTGCAGAGAACCTACACTAACAGTTTTAATATTATGGCTGATCAATGTATATTGCAATTGATAGAATTAAGTGCTTTTGAGCTTTTAATAGGAAGGAGACAGAGAAGCCCAATAAAAAGATTATTAATTACATTTATAATAATATGAAACGTCTGGTAAAGGATGTCTAAAAGTAGAATGGATATGGCGTGTTCCAGGAAGACTAACCTGTATATGGCTTCTTAAATGTTATTCAATGTAGAAAACCAACACAGCACAATTGTGATTTTGTATTTCGGCTCTCTCCGTCTTTTCTATATTGGAACATTAGCCTAAAAAAATTAAACTGCATATAGTGGCCTCAAGATGGCAAATCACAGCTCACAGCAAATCTGTCATTTTACCAGCACTTCGCCTCATCAAGGGGCATTTTCAACTCATTAATCAGTAATTAATTTAATGGCCAGATTTTGTACTTGTTTTATGCCCACGGTTCCCATGAATATAATAATTCTTGTTTTAATCTAAATCAGCCATACAGTTCCAGAGATATGGGCCTTTTTAATTACTGCATATTTATATGGTCTTTACCAGGGAGGTGTGACTTATAGGGTAATAATGCAGAGGAGCCTAAATACACGCCCCTGAGGATCCTGTGAGCTCCACCCCTTGGAAAAAGATCATAATTTTTTTAAATATGGTTTAAGAGATAGGGGCCTTTTATTTTAGTGAATTATATGGTCTTTACCTAGGTAATGGTGCGTAAAGGATTCTTTGAGCGCACTCTGCTTACGGTAATTACCCTGTGAGCAAATCCACAGACTTGTCACTCAATTCATGCTGCCCAAAGCACAAATAATATCATTGTGACGAAAACGCCTACAAAATTCTTAGAAAGAAGCCTAAGCATCTTCTGGGTGTTTTACTTCTATTGCATAGTATCTAGTGTCAACCTAGCAGAAAACACCTAAAGTATGGACATATTACCGTACTTCTTACAAGCCTGAAGTGCTTACAAGACGCTCAAAAGCCTGAACATACGAACAACAATTTTCTTTTCCATAGAAATAAATAGGAAAATTCTGTTTCAAAGTTTTGTGAGAACATTTTCAGGTGATTTTAGAAGCAGAGCTGCTCATAAAATGCTGGGAAAAGACGCAGTGTGAACACACCCTTAGAAAGGGAAAAGTGCGGAGAGGTGGGAGGGTAAGCAAATATTTTATGGGTGCAGAATAAGCAGCATTTGTGATACCTACAAAAAATGACTGCAAAAAAAGGATAGAGATGAGAATACACACACGAAAAAAAACTATAAAAAGGGATTTAATTCCCAATACTGTTACAGTAGAGGTCATGTTAATTACAAAGTCCAACAACAAAAGAATGTAGTGTCCTGGTGTTTAGGCCTGTCCTGGGGTTGTTTGCAGAACGTATTCAGAAAATTGCAATGAACAGACCGCATCCGCTCCAGTTTCCTAGATATGGTTACATTTCTAACATTTTAGTCCACTGTTTGAAAAAAAAAAAAGACCATTTGAGAATTGAATACATAGCAAATAAGTTACTGTGACTAAAGGCCCCGTTACACGCAGCGACGTATCTAACGATATATCGCCGGGGTCACAGATTCCGTGACGCACATCCGGCATAGTTAGCGACGTCGTTGTGTGTGACACCAACGAGCGGCCATTAACGATGGAAAATACTCACCATATCGTCCATCGTTGACACGTCGTTCATTTTCAAAAAATCGTTGATTGTTGAGGACGCAGGTTATTCGTCGTTCCCGAGGCAGCACACATCGCTACGTGTGACACCTCGGGAATGACGAACAACAGCTTACCTGCGGCCGCCGGCAATGAGGAAGGAAAGAGGTGGGCGGGATGTTACGGTCGCTCATCTCCGCCCCTCCGCTTCTATTGGGCGGCCGCTGTGACGCCGCACGAACCCCCCCTTTAGAAAGGAGGCGGTTCGCCAGCCACAGTGATGTCGCTAGGCAGGTAAGTCTGTGTGACGGCTCCTAACGATATTGTGTGCCACGGGCAGTGATTTGCCCGTGACGCACAAACGAGAGATGCGGGTACGCTCGCTAGCGATGTCGCTACGTGTAAAGCCCCCTTTAGATTATGTGCGCACACTGCAGCTTTGTTTCTTCAATAAAAAACGCACCTCTGGCAGAAAAACGCATCAACCAACGCATGCTTTTTTATGCGTTTTTGCCGTATTTTGGTGCGCTTTTTGGGTGCGTTCGTGCCCATGCGTTTTTCATTATATTCAATGGAAAAATGCAGAAAGATTTTACATGCTACTTCTTTTTTGCAACCAAAACTGAAAGGGAAAAAAAAAAGCAATGTGCACCGCCTTTCTGAATTCTCATAGACTTTGCTGGGGAAGGAAATGTATGCAGTTTAGAGCAACAAACTGCACCCAAAACTGCACTGTGTTTCTTGGCAAAAAGAAGGCAGAAAACTGCACACAATTACTAGAGGACTTGCTTTGTCATTTCACCAGGCTTGTCTGTTATATGAGTGTTAGGGTATGTGCGCACGTTGCTTTTTACCTGCTTTTTTGCTGCTTTTTTGCTGCTTTTTCTTCTGCGCTGTTTAATGCCAAAATGGATGTGTTCTTCTATTCAAGCAAAGTCTATGGGAATTTGGGTTTCTTGTTCACACTATGTTGTTCAAAATGCTGCCTTTTTGTGGCAGAACTTTGGTCAAAAACTCACCTTTGCAGTGCAAAACCCAAATGGCAAAAACAATTGACATGTTGCTTCTTTGAAAAGCTGAGTTTTTGACCAAAGTTCTGCCACAAAAAGGCAGCATTTTGAACAATATAGTGTGAACAAGAAACCCAAATTCCCATAGACTTTGCTTGAATAGAAGAACACATCCATTTTGGCATTAAACAGCGCAGAAGAAAAAGCAGCAAAAAAGCAGGTAAAAAGCAGGTAAAAAGCAACGTGCGCACATACCCTTAAAGTAACACTGCACAGTCACTTGGATCGCTTTCCAGAGAACCTTGGTGACTTAAAGGGGTATTTCCATCTCCAAGATCCTATCCCAATATGTAATAGGTGTAATAATAATATTAGCAAATCCCTCCAATTACTAATGTAGTACAGTTCTCCTGATATACCATGTCTCTTCCTCATGTGCAGGGCATTACAGGTTAGGTATCCCTGGTTAGGACCATGAGCAACTAACTACGTAACTAACTCTCCCTACCTGAGTGGCCATAACCATGAACTGCACATGAGGTAAGAGACATGGCTATATCAGGAGAACTATACTACTTTCTAATTGTAGGTATTTGCTAATATATTATTATACCTACTACATATTGGGATAGGATCTTGAAGACGGGAATGTCCCTTTAAGTGAAAAGCAAGGTGAAAGGTTTCATCAAGATGTAAAAACAATGGAAGCTATAAACCAAGTACCATGGGATGCACACGAGATGGCAGTCTATAGTTGTAATCTTGTCCGGAATTGTGAGATCCCACGCTCTGAAGTCCTAAGGAGGCATTTATACTACAAGACAGTCGTATAGATCGCTCAGGATGCATCAGTTACTTTGGCTGGCCTGTGTAAACAGGTATTCAAACATAAAGGTTTAACTATTGGCAGCTGTGGCGGTTGTTTCGGGCCGGTGGTTGGTCCATGTAAACAGACCTTTACAAAAGGAGCTTCTTGTGTGTTGAATGACTGCAAAAGTACATATATAAAATCTGTGCTTTTGGTAGGAAATAAGTCAATTTTCATGTATTACACTTTTCTTTTAATTTTTAATGTTTCCTTCATGCTGAAAAGATATTAATTTAAACGCTAAGTCAAAATATGCTGTATGTTTTTTAGTTTTGGCAACCTTGAAATTGTTTCAGAAAATGATGTATTATTACAATTATGCATGTTTTGTCATAAACACGTTTATTTCCTTTGTGTGTATTGCAAAACAACACACAAAAACCCAGAAAGCAAAAGGCAAATTGGACATATTTGTAACACAAAACCCAAAAATTGCTGGCACCTTTGCAAAATTGTGGGTAAACAACTTTGTTTCAAGCATGGGATGCTCGTTCAAAGTCACCTGTGGCAGTAACAGGTGTGGGCAAAATGAAAATCACACCTGAGACCAGATAAAAAGGGGAGAAGTTGACTCATTCTTTGCATTATGTGTCTGGGTGTGCCACATTAAGCATGTAGATTAGAAAGGGGAGAAGAGAACCTTCTGAGGACTTGAGAACCAAAAATGGTTGAAAAATATCAACAATCTCAAGATTACAAGTCCATCTCCAGAGACTTTGATGTTCCTTTGTCCACGATGTGCCTCATAATCAAGACATTTATAATCTATTGTATAGTAGCTAATCTCCCTGGACGTTGGCGGCAGAGAAAAGTTTCTGAAAGGTTGCAACAAAAGATAGTCCGGATGGTGGCTAGGCAACCCCAATCAAGTTCCAAAGAAATACAAGCTGTTCTCATCAGTGTCAGGGCGAACTATCCATCAACATTTGAATGAAATGAAGTGCTATAGGAGGAGATCTAGGAGGACCCCACTGCTGACACATGGACATAAAAAACTAGACTGCAGTTTGCCAAAATGTATGTGAGTAAGTAAAAATCCTTGTAGGAAAGGGGCTTGTGGACAGATAAGACCAAGATAGAGCTTTTTGGTAAAGCACATCAATCTAATGTTTATTGAAAATGGAATGAGGCTTACAAAGAAAAGGACACAGTACCTACAGTCAAATATGAGGGACATTCAAAGATGTTTTGGGGTTGTTTTGCTGCCTCTGGCACTGGGTGCCTTGACTGTGTCCAAGGTATCATCAAATCTGAAGATCAAGAAATCTATGGAAACAAAGCCCTGGAGAGTTCTGAAGTTAGAACAATGAACATTTGTGGAGACATTTTAAAATTCCTGCTGGGAGAAGAAGCCTTCAAATATGAGAGACCTGGAGCAGTTTTCAAAAGAAGAGTCCAAAATTCCAGATGAGACATGTAACAAGCTTGTGGATGGTTATAGGAAGTGATTGATTGCATTAATTTATTCCAAAGGGTGTGCAACCAAATATTAAGTTGAGGGTGCCAACAATTTTGTCTGGCCCATTTTGGAGTTTTCTGTGAAATTATTTCCAATTTGCCTTTTTTCCTCTGTTTTTTTTTTGCGTTGTTCCAATACACACAAAGGAAATACACATTCATATAACAAAACATGTACAATTCTGGGAAAAATACTTCATTTTGTAGAACAATTTCAAGGGTGCCAACACTTTCGACCAGATGTCAAATATCAATCAGATGTCATATATTGTCTAACATTTGAGGCACCAAGCTGTGTGTTGGCCAGTGTTATCTGTGCGTTATCCATAATTTTAGTGCTAAGGTTGAGATTAGATTTCATCCTGTATGATCAGGGAAGTCTTTCTTGATCTCCCAGGACAGGATCCTGTTCATACTCCGTGTAGTGCTTATTAGTGTCGACAGAAGAACAGAGAAATAACATTTTCTACTGACAAAAGCATTCCGCAGAAAGTACTGTCAATTACATCAGGATAATGTGACTGGGTAATAAGGTGGGTGACCTGACCCTGACTGATATACTCCTGGGTGCTTATGCAATCAAGAAGATGAGATATTACCAGAACACAGTAAAACTCTGTAAGACATGTAAATGTAGAGAGAAATACAGATGTAGCCGTATTCGCATGACCTGCATGACAATTGGCTAAAGAACAATACTGGTAGATGGTAGAATGCCAATAAACACCCAATGTGGTGCTCCAACATAGATTTCCAGGACAGCAGAGGAATGTAGATGTAAATTTATTAATAAAACACAAGGCGTTTCGCCTACTGTATAGCCTTCTTCAGGTGTAAAGAGTAAAAAATGAATGATTGAAAACTTTTTCAATCTAAATAAAAGTACTATAATATATATTTAATATGCATTTAATAATACGTGATTCCAGCTCAGATGAGTAATTTACCCTTGGTTTCTACTTTTTCAGGAGCCTTCCAGACGATCCGGAGAGTAGGTGAGCATGATATAGCTATTCAATGATTGACGAGACGTTCAATCGCCATACCTAGCAATAATTCAGCCCCGTTCAGGACCAGACTGCATTATTTGCATGCTTAGCAGGGTATATACAACAAGGAGCCATGTGCGCCCACAAAACACACAGAACAAGTGAACTCTGCACACTGAGGAAGTTATATTTAAATGCACCCCAGGCACCTGAGCACAATGGAAAAATCCCACTAGGAAACCAGAAACCATGAATAAATCAATCTCCACTAGAAAATCAGTAATCTCGGAGATAAAGTCATTTTCGGAGAACAGAGCCAGCCAGCTGTGGATTTATCTTACTGTATGAAATCTGAAGTATCTGCGCTCACCGCCTCTCATCATGAGTAACTTATGTTTCAGTTCATGGGTTGTCACTGACAGACGTGAGAGGGGAATTATTTGACTGCAAAAGGATTTCTGGAGTAATGTGGCATAAATGAGATTTCACTTTTTTAATTAACCAACATGCAACATTCATGAAATCGCTCTACCCCGGTCATGGAGATGAGGCGGCTCCACCTTCTGCTGACGGCAGATCTGTCGGCTTTTTACCAGGCTTTTCTCTCCCTGAAGATTCAGGATCTGAGTTCACCTTAAGCAAGCTATTTTTTCTCTGTCAATACTCTGGAGAAAAACATGACTGTTTCCCCCGAGAAGATGAGATCATGGCTACTAAGCAGCATTTGTGTAGTGCCCGTCGAGAAAGAAATCAATCTTGTAGTTCTGTCCTCATATGAACTTAATAGTCACAAATCACAATATAAGACAGGGATGTCAAACTCAAATACACAGAGGGCCAAAGTTAAAAACTTGGACAAAGTCGTGAGCCAACCTAATCACGAGCCTCACATAACCCACTATACAAAACAATGGGTCCCAAATAACCCTCCATACAGAATAATGGGCCCCACATAGTAATAAATACAGAATAATGGGCCCCAAACTCCTCCATACAGAATAATGGGCCCCACATAGTAATAAATACAGAATAATGGGCCCCAAACTCCTCCATACAGAATATGGGCCCCACATAGTCGTATATACAGAATAATGGGCCCCACATAGCCCTCCATACAGAATAATGGGCCTCACATAGCCCTCCACACAGAATAATGGGCCTCACATAGTAATAAATGCAGAATAAAGGGCCCCACACTCCTCCATACAGAATAATGTGCCCTACATAGCCGTCCATACAGAATAATAGGCCGCAGATAGTCGTACATACAGCATAATGGGCCCCACATAACCCTCCATAAAGAATAATCGGTCCTACATAGTGCTCCAATAGAATAATGGTCCCCACATAGCCCACTATACAGAATAATGAGCCACATATAGTCTACCATACTAACTAATGGGCACCACATAGTCCTCCATACAGAATAATGGGCCCTATATAGCCCTCCATACAGAATAATGGGCCCCAGATAGCTCTCTATTCAGAATAATGGGCCCACAGAGTCCTCCATACTGAATAATTAGCCCCACATAGTCTTCCAAATAGAATAATGGGGTCCACATAGCCCTTCATACAGAATACTGGGCTCCACATAGTCCTCCAAATAGAATAATGGGCCCCACATAGCCCTTCATGCAGAATAGTGGGCTTTAATGGCCAAGTAAAATCAGCCCGTGGGCCAGAGTTTGACATATGTGATATAAGAGGACAATTTATTGACGACACATAAAGTGGATGGTAGAACATCACATAGACGCTGGTTGTAACCGATTTCTAAAACAATGAGCATTAATAGTTTATACACCAATACTAGCTACCTACCTAAGATTACTTACCACGAGAATTTGGGAAATGGGCATTTCCATCCATTTAGCCACAAAAACAATTCACTAGAAATACATATTAAAATAAAGGGTGTATTCCTATCTAAGCCATTCATGGTGCCCATGGTGACTAGAGATGGCCGGGATTGCAGAAACAACTGATCGGGATGAGCTGCACTGTTTCCTTAAGGTGGTTGTCCAGTGACAACTTGCTTATCCACCACTGGACCCTGCACCAGTCAGAAGATCAGGGAATATTTCACCCCAATTCAAAATGGCGCAGCAGGTCAGATCACTGGCCTCTGCTCCACTCATTTACTATGGGGCCGCCAGAAAATGTCGAGTGCAGTGCTCAACAGCCTCATAGGGAATAAATGGAGAGCAGGTCACAGATGCGTGCTGCCACTCCATGCTAATGGGCATAAAAGTTCTCTGGTCTGCCAATCAGGGAGGGTCCCAGAGGTTGGTCCCGCAGCAATCAACAAGTCACCACCTATCCTGGATAAGTGATAACTTGTTTTCTCTGGACAATCCCTTTAAATTCTATAGTAATAGGACACACAGGACTTGGTAAGCTACATTTCCATGATCAGGAGATCCCTGCATTCTAGAGGCAGTGTCAATCCCTTAGCAGAGATGCTAGTGTGAACGCAGCGGTCTGTGCCCACGATCAGGGTTCTGGCCACAATGGACGTTTGCGGTGTTCTCCCCGCTGAGAACACTCGTGTCTATGCAAGAACAAATTGACAGCTGCAGTTTGGGAAGCCGCCCCGCAGGTCAGTTTATGCTGAGGAAAAAGAAGCACAGTGGGCATGGGATCTCTATAAATCCCATCCACTGTGCATGTATTGTACAACGCAGCGTTTTGGAAGCAGTGAAAATATGCTTCTTCCAAATGGCTGCTAATACTGATCGCGGGCACGTACCCTAAGTGTGCACTGTTCCCGTAATGCCGGACGCCTTTAGGCATCTCATATAGGCAGGTGTAGACAGGCTTTACATTTTGATCAAATACAGTAGAGTAAAGCCAAGTCAAAATCACAGTAGTCGCACGCACCCGGGGAACAGCTGCATGGAGATGTCCCATATAGAGCCTCATTGTAAAAAAAAAATTCTAATACACATTATACATTTATTTACTGTTGATTTTATACAAAATAATTTTCTATTTTTTCTTGTATACAGATGTGTCCTTTATTTTTCCTCTGGGCTTCAGATATCCCCAAATGAGAGGCACAAGCAGTTTTGAAAATCACAAGTTTGCTGTACTCTGTCAGGCTCTGTAGACTTCTCCAGGCTGGTCACTTACCGCCACTCACCTAGGGAAATATCGAGCCAGGAGGAAGGCACGTATAGTGTGACGACCTACTGTACTAGATTTAGGACATTCTTTTAGCCCTCTGTCCAGGTAAGTAAATGCTATGCTCATGCTTAAAGGGAATCTGTCAGCCTTTTAGTTATTAATATGGGTATATAGGAAGTTTAGAGGTGAAATTCCTGTATGCCTCCTGGATGAGGGGTCGTTTTGCAAAAATCCTCTTTTATATCTTCTATCTTTTGGGCTATGGGGCATGTGCTGCCCAGAAGATAAACCTGCGTCCGGTCATCATTGTACAGGATTCTTCAAACTGCTTGTTCTCACCCACAAAGCTCTCCACAGTGCGGCACCCCCTACATCTCCACCCTCCTCTCTGTCTATTACCCCACCCGTTCTCTACGCTCTGCAAATGACTTTTGACTACCATCCACACTAATTCGAACCTCCCACTCCAGGATCCAAGACTTCTTCCGAGCTGCACCAATCCTCTGGAACGCTCTACCCCAAGAAGTTAGGACGATTCCCAACTTACTCAGCTTCAGACGCACCCTAAAAACGCATCTTTTTAGGGCGGCCTATCACACTCCATAATCAAATCCAATTCACACAGTCCCTCTACAACTTCTCACAACATAACCCCACGTCAAACTCCATTCCACCCAAATGCATCTCAAGGTTCAGGCCAATTGGTCCAGGAAGCCATTATCTATCCCCTATTTCCTTGAGATGGCTGGATTGTCTGAGTTTGATCAGTGTGAGCTTAGTGTGATGAGAGAATACTGTGACGAGATGATGGAGAACAAAATTTCTCCACTTTGCGTGTCTGCGGAATCACTCAGATGTCCTCCTATGTTTTCCACGCACCCATAGACTTGAATGGGTGAGTACCATCTGATAGAGAAAAATCACAGCATGCTGCGATTTTTCATTGACAAGTGAAAGAAATCGGACATCAGTACTGCCCCATTGGATAACTGTTGTCCAAGTGCTATCCGAAAAAACAATCAGATAGCACTCGTACGATGTATACGTTGGTGTGAGCGAGCCCTGAGATGTATAAATATGTCAAACGGCTGGCTTGTCAGATGATCAGATCATTTATTCCAGCAGAAAAATCATTATTATCGGCAGCATATCTGCCAACATGACACTGTATAGCGGCAGAAGATCCAGCATAGAAAATGGATGAATTCCCATCTCTGCAAATGGTGAATCAAGCCAGTAAACAGGAGCCGCACAATTTGTATACCGTCACTCAGTGCTTGCTAATGGGCCCAATCTGGAGTTTTCGTGGTGTACATACTAAGCAGCGATCACATGTGATCCTCATACTCATCAATTCTACCACTTTAATGAATATAATACCAATATTCTGCTGCTTACTCTTTATATGAAGTAAATGACATTAATATCAGAGTCCAGTATCTTCACACAAACAGACGATAAGAGTTGAAATGGTCACAACAAGATATATGACATGAAAATGGCTTCTGACAGACGTCTGCCCTGTGGCTCGCAGCCAACTGTTACTGTGCATCTGTTTTGATAGCAACATTAACCTGGTTGTCACTGTGAGGGCGAGTCATACTTATATCAGATGGAAATATAGCATGGTAATACAAATTTTACATGTCGCATTAACAAATCTTTTAGATTCTACAATCTTTCACTTTCTCATTGTAAACAAGGAATACTGGATCCAATTAAAGGGAATCTGTTAGCAGGTTTTAGCCATGTAACCTGAGAGCATCACGAAGAAGGGGCAGAGACCCTGATTCCAAGGATATGTCACTTACTGGGCTGCTGGGTGAAGCATTGATAGAATGCTTGTTTTCTGAATATATACTATAGTAATATATACTGAGCTGTGTATACTCCCGTGATGGGCAGCTTCCTGTGCTCATTGTGCATTGTGAGCAAGCTGCCAATGAGTGGTGGGGAAAAGTTACATAGATTACACTGAGTGACCTGCACATGAGACTAGTCAGGTAGTGATAATCTCATGTTAATAAAACACAGATTCTATTGAAACATTCTATTAAAAAGTGAAACATCCCTGGAATCAGGCTCACTTATCCTATATTATGCTGTACTTGTAACGCCGGAAGAGTCCCCATTCTGCCCCGCCTCCTCCTCCCGGTAGGGACACCGGTGAACTCACCCTCCTGGCTGCTCAGCGGTGGCGTCTGTCCTCTCTTCCTGATCCAGGAGCCCGTGCACGCCACACAAGACTCCCAGGAGCGCGCTTAGCGTGTTTGTCCCTACTCTTAAGGGCCAGCGTGGCCCAACCTGGAAGTACCTCTCAGCCTATGGCTGAGAGGCACTAAGTACTTAAGGCTTCCTCCCCCTGAGAGGTGCCTAGGCAATGTGATCTATAGCGGGAGAAACACTGCACATTGTCAGGTCCTGTCCCATTAGCTGTATCCGGTGTCTGTGCTTGCTAACCTGTACCTGTGTACTAGTACCTGCCTGATCCTGCTACATGTCTGTACCTGCTGTACCAGCCATGCCTGCTGTACCTGTTGCACCTAGTTTACCAGCCGTACCTGATAATCAGCAGTACTCATTAAACCAACCGTCCAGTCTGCACCTACCTGTACCAGAAGCTGTTTTTGACAGATTTTGTGCCCATACCTGCCTCCCCTACCCTTGGGGTCAGCTATCTCCCTAAGAAGCACCTGGCGGCTACCTTCCAGCACAAGCCTATCCTTACCATCAGAAGCTGTAGTGAAGACGGGGTAGTTGCTTAGTCACGTCCTTTCAGGTTGAGACGGTACTGTGGCCCACTGGGTCCACTCCCACATGCACCCAAGAGCATAACAGCTCTCAGATTAAATAGTGGACACTGCCCTGGGACTGGCACCTGGCGTCTACGGGCAGCGAAGCCCCTCCTCACCTGGGGAATAGCTGGTAGGTGCTTAGTTTAGCTCCTCCCACATCAGAGTAAGATCGGGTCCCCCCTGTGGTACATTGTATACACTCTTGTTTGCGGCAAGTGTAACACTCTGTTGTGCTTAGTTCAATGTCTGAGCATAATACAGGGGTTCAATGTATGATATGTTAGTTGGCGGCAGAAACTGTACCAATACTGTGTCAGGAATATAGCCACAAAAAAAATCTACGTAAAGGTGTTCTCCGGTCACAAGATAATGATAAACTATTCCTATGATAAATTATCAATATCAGATCGGAGGGGGTCTGACACCTGAGGCTGGTTTCAGACGTCCATGTTTTAGGTCCGTGTGACATCCGTTTTTAACACGGATGTCACACGTACCCATGTTACCCTATTGTGTACGCTCACACAGCCGTGTTTTCACACGGACCGTGTGGCCCTGCTATTTCACACGGAGTCGTGCTTGTTTTTTCTCCAGCAGCATGGGTGTCACACGGACCGCACACTGATGTGATCCGTGTGACACGTACTGGAGAAAACACGGGTTTTTAAAAAGATTTTCTATATTTACCTGTATCCAGCGATTCTGTCTCCGGCTCTGCTGCCTCACGCTCCTGACCCCCGCTCATTATTTTCATTGATTATTCACTGCAGTGAGCAGCTGGGAGCAGGGGCATCGCGGTGACAGCGCTGGAGACAGCACCACCGAGGACAGCATCGCTGGGGACATCGCTAGTGACAGGTGAGTATCCTGCCAGCAGTGTGTGTGCAGGGACGTCCAGGAGGTCATCGGATTTCCCAATGAACTCTGATGACCTCCTGATGACACCCCTGCGACAACTGCGTTACAGCGATTGTCACGATGGTGACTTCCAGGGGTTCATGAGAGTACATTGGGAACCCTGATGAGTCCCTGGATATCACTGCACAAACTGCTGTATACTAACCTGTCACCGGCGATGTCCCCAGTGATGTCCCCAGCGATGCTGTCCTCGGCTGTGCTGTACCCAGCCTGTCCCCATGATGCTCCGGCTTCCAGATCCTCAGGCAGTGAATAATCAATGAAAATAATGAGCGGGAATCAGGAGCGGGACGCAGCAGAGCCGGAGACAGCATCGCTGGAAACAGGTAAGTATAGAACATCTTTTCATTACAGAGACACGTGTTTTACCCGGTACGTGTCACACGTATGCAAACATGGATGTCACACATGTGACACACGTGTAACACACGTATGACACACGTATGACCATGACCATGCGTGTGACTGGTACCTGATTAAACACGGACGTCTGAAACCAGCCTGACTCAGATCACCCACAGAACACAGCTCCGGCGGCCAGGTACTGCAGAACATCTCCTATACAAAACAATAGAAATCCCCTATTTTACCCCACAATATAATATTGATGACCTATCCTAAAGGTTGGACATTAATATCTAGTGACGGTACCATGCCTTTAATACACGGTACTGTATGTAGTTTAGCCTCGATAACAAAACCAAACAAAAAAGGTTTAGGAAATGATCCATAAAGTGCACTAATTGTAATATATTATAATTTACTAATCAAAATAGTCATTGTGTGTATAGCCTATATTTATTGTATTACTGTGGATATATAGGGGAGAATCATATAGATCATCATGTAGATCATGTAGTGCAGACTGTACAGATGACGGCAGCTCCGATCTGTCGCAGGCAGCAGCTGACACTCAGCAGGTCACTATTTACTATCAGATATCAGATGGTGCCATCACTGCTGATTTCTTCTTTGGGAACCAGTCAACTATTAACCAGTGTGAATTACATGTATTTTATGGATCAGTTGTTTAGAAACTTGATTCATTCAGCAGGGGAACCATTTTCTTCAAAAGTCGATAATATTTGAACTATTTTTTAGTAATTTCAGAAATTTGACAATATGTATATATTTTAATCTATATCCTTATGTAAAAAAAAATGTGAAAACAAAACAACACTAATCCAAAAGAGAATTGGAGTGCCAGCATTTAGGCCCAAGAACCACAAGGCTAAAAAATACAAAAAGCAGAGACAACCAGCAACTCCAAAGAGTCAAGGTTAAAGACAAAGAAAAGTGATTTATTTACTCGTATATATCAAAATATACAATGTTTAGGCTCCAAGAAATACTCACTCTCAGATTCAAATATTGTATATTTTGGCATGGAATAAATCCTTTTTTTTTGCTAATTTTTTACTGTGACTTATTTTGAATTCTGCTTTTTCTTTATATATTTTTTTAAGGGGAAACTGGGAATATCTACAATTTTTTGGCAATATTAATTATTATCCGATATTAATAAAATGTATTAAGTGGAAAAGTTTATAAACTTAATGTTAAAGGCAATCTGTCAGCAGGATTAAGCTATGTAATCTGACAGCAGTATGATTTATCAATTAGTTTAGTGGGTGCAGTAATTTTAATAGAATAAAACTTATGCCTGCAGATCTAGCAGAGCCGAGATGATGAGCTAAATATATCCTGCCCCCTACTCCAGCTTTCTGTATACATTGTATACTAACAGGGAGCTGCTAATCAGTGCTAATGGCATGGTTGGACCAGGAGGAACAAGGTGGCTTGTCCTGTAGTGATAATCTGCTAACAAAACATTGATTGTGTTCAAATAGAAAAACACAACTCAGTAAGTGCCACATCACTGGAATCAGGGTCTCAGACCCTACATCATAATACACTTAGATTACAGAGCAAAAACCTGGAGACAGAATTCCTTTAATTCAGCAAAGGAATATCGCTTCAAAAATCATTTTTTTAATAAGTTCAGAAGATAAATCTTTCTATACCAGTAGCTCTAGCTCTAAAAACATTTTAAAAAATGTAGAAATTGTGAACAGGTGCAAGGTGCTGTTACTTATTATACACAAATCATGCAGCATCAGAGTGTATACGCCAATATGTGTGCAAACACTGAATAGGACTCACAAGTATCCACAAACCCTTATTAAAATATAAGTTTATTAATTAATCCTAAAATTCCCATGGATACACAAACAATTAACAAAAAACAATGGGGTCAGGTGAGCCCAAGGGTATAAGCCTCCTGACGAACCTTTAATGGGAAAGAAGAAACGCGTAGAGGCCAGGCAGGGATGAAGACCTGCTTTTTTCAGGGAAGTTGATTATCTCTTCTTTTTTTCCCTGTGTTGTCCTATGTTTTTGTTTGATATAAAAAAGCAAAAAAGAATATCATTACTTACAGCAAGATGGAATTGCAGCTGTATATTGCTCAGGCCAAAAGACTACTGCTACTCCAGCAGGATACAGCCAAACCCCCACTAGGTGGAGGCATCACCGGTGCAGGGGGAGCCATTCACACTCACTTCCAAATATGGAGGAGGTGATGGCAAATATATGAGGTTTTTTGTTAGCGTTATGGCCATAACATATTCTTTTTTGCTTTTTTATATTAAATATAGTCTAGGGACCTACAAGCATGAGGTTCCTGTGACGAGGGTTGTAGGCTTACGTCTTATGGCCAGAACGCTAACAAAAAAACTCATATATTTTTTTGTACAGGATACAGCCAGGCCCCTTTTTGTTAGGCCTTGCTATTAGAGTTTCTGTCCCTATGTAGCGCGCAGTGGGGGTACGGCTTGGCAGCCCGCCTGATCTAATAGTATGGGCATCACCTAATAGGCTGCGGGTTTGTGACTGTGTGCCTGCTAGTGTGAACAGTGCTCTATGCAAGCCATCAGTGTGCAGTTTTACCATCCAGCCATCACCTCCTCCATGTTTGGAAGTGTGTGTGATTTTCTCCCCCTGCACCTGTGATGCCTCCACCTAGTGGGGGTTTAGCTGTATCCTGCTGGAGTAGCAGTAGTCTTTTGGCCTGAGCAATATGTTTTTGTTTGGTATTATCTGTGACGGGGGCTATTGGCACCCATACTAGGACAACAGTATCAGTGGACGGGACAGTCGACGTGGAACGGGGGCGCCCGGAACCTTAAGGTGTCATACCTTCCGTTGATAGGTAGGCACACCCTCTCTATCTAGGGTTAACAGGGCCTCCCCTCCCCATCCCTTTATCCCAGTATCAAGGGTTCACCTGACCCCATTTTTTGTGTGCCCATGGGAATTTTAGGATTAATTAATAAACTTATATTTTAATAAGGGTTTGAGGATACTTGTGAGTCCGATTTTGTCAAACACTGAATATGTGAAATTTCAAACTGCGCTACTACCATATAGGATATATTTATAAGGCTTCATTCAGATGTCTGAGAATCTTTTATTTTCACTGGTAGAACATGTGCCCATTATTGTCTATGGAGCTGTTCACATCTGTGGGAAAAAAACCCAAAACAAAAACCTGGATTCATGACCAATTTTAAACTGAGTTATGGATCAAAAATGCCCATACAAGTCTATAGGTCTGCAAGAAATTATGGATTCACAAATAGCCATATGTGTACTGTCCTTTTTTTTAACATGGTGACAGGTAGGGGAATCTTTGCAATAAATGTATTTTTTCATACATGAAAATGACTAATAAAACACAACTGGTGTAAACTAACCAAACAGTGATGAAAATATGACCGTATTTTGTATACCAGAAAAATGTCTTGTCTAATTTAGGAATATAACTGAGGCATTTAGAGCACAAATTGGCCACAACCAGGTGACCTTTCCTTGGTGGGACCCTAACCTTTGTTTTTAATCAGACACTCTCTGTACCCAAAGGTCACGACCAGGTGACCTTTCTTTGGTGTGACCTAATTTTTTTTTATGAAACATATCTCTGTACCCATTGGCCACGACCAGGTGACTTTCCTTTGGTGGGACCCTAACATTTTTTTTCAGACATTTTCTGTACCCACTGGCCATGAACAAGTGAGCTTTCTTTGGTGGGACCCGATCTATTTTTTATCAGACATTCTGTGCCCGGCCGCTGGCCACGACCAGGTGACCTTTCTATGGTGGGACCCTAAAATTATTTTACAGACATTCTCTGTTCCCAATGGCCATAACAAGGTGACTATTCTTTGGTGGGACCCTACATATTTTTTCAGACATTCTCTGTACCCACTGGCCATGGATAGGTGAGCTTTCTTTTGTGGGACCCGATCTATTTTTTATCAGACATTCTCTGTGCCGGGCCGCTGGCCACGACCAGGTGACCTTTCTTTGGTGGGACCCTACCTATTTTTTTCAGACATTCTCTGTACCCACTGGCCACGACAGCTTTCTTTGGTGGGACCCTATCTATTTTTTATCAGATGTTCTCTGTACCCACTGGCCACGATCATGTGACCTTTCTTTGGCAGGACCCTAACTTTTTTTTTTCAGACATTCTCTGCACCCACTGGCCATGACCAGGTGGCCTTTCTTTGGTGGGACCCTACCTTTCTTTATCAGACATCTCTCCTGGGACAACAGCCTCCAAATTGAAAGGTCAGGTCGGATCTACAGTTAGGTCCAAAAATATTTGGACAGTGACACAAGTTTTGTTATTTTAGCTGTTTACAAAAACATGTTCAGAAATACAATTAAATATATAATATGGGCTGAAAGTGCACACTCCCAGCTGCAATATGAGAGTTTTCACATCCAAATCGGAGAAAGGGTTTAGGAATCATAGCTCTGTAATGCATAGCCTCCTCTTTTTCAAGGGACCAAAAGTAATTGGACAAGGGACTCTAAGGGCTGCAATTAACTCTGAAGGTGTCTCCCTCGTTAACCTGTAATCAATGAAGTAGTTAAAAGGTCTGGGGTTGATTACAGGTGTGTGGTTTTGCATTTGGAAGCTGTTGCTGTGACCAGACAACATGCGGTCTAAGGAACTCTCAATTGAGGTGAAGCAGAACATCCTGAGGCTGAAAAAAAAGAAAAAAATCCAAAAGAGAGATAGCAGACATGCTTGGAGTAGCAAAATCAACAGTCGGGTACATTCTGAGAAAAAAGGAATTGACTGGTGAGCTTGGGAACTCAAAAAGGCCTGGGCGTCCACGGATGACAACAGTGGTGGATGATCGCCGCATACTTTCTTTGGTGAAGAAGAACCCGTTCACAACATCAACTGAAGTCCAGAACACTCTCAGTGAAGTAGGTGTATCTGTCTCTAAGTCAACAGTAAAGAGAAGACTCCATGAAAGTAAATACAAAGGGTTCACATCTAGATGCAAACCATTCATCAATTCCAAAAATAGACAGGCCAGAGTTAAATTTGCTGAAAAACACCTCATGAAGCCAGCTCAGTTCTGGAAAAGTATTCTATGGACAGATGAGACAAAGATCAACCTGTACCAGAATGATGGGAAGAAAAAAGTTTGGAGAAGAAAGGGAACGGCACATGATGCAAGGCACACCACATCCTCTGTAAAACATGGTGGAGGCAACGTGATGGCATGGGCATGCATGGCTTTCAATGGCACTGGGTCACTTGTGTTTATTGATGACATAACAGCAGACAAGAGTAGCCGGATGAATTCTGAAGTGTACCGGGATATACTTTCAGCCCAGATTCAGCCAAATGCCGCAAAGTTGATCGGACGGCGCTTCATAGTACAGATGGACAATGACCCCAAGCATACAGCCAAAGCTACCCAGGAGTTCATGAGTGCAAAAAAGTGGAACATTCTGCAATGGCCAAGTCAATCACCAGATCTTAACCTAATTGAGCATGCATTTCACTTGCTCAAATCCAGACTTAAGACGGAAAAACCCACAAACAAGCAAGACCTGAAGGCTGCGGCTGTAAAGGCCTGGCAAAGCATTAAGAAGGAGGAAACCCAGCGTTTGGTGATGTCCATGGGTTCCAGACTTAAGGCAGTGATTGCCTCCAAAGGATTCGCAACAAAATATTGAAAATAAAAATATTTTGTTTGGGTTTGGTTTATTTGTCCAATTACTTTTGACTTCCTAAAATGTGGAGTGTTTGTAAAGAAATGTGTACAATTCCTACAATTTCTATCAGATATTTTTGTTCAAACCTTCAAATTAAACGTTACAATCTGCACTTGAATTCTGTTGTAGAGGTTTCATTTCAAATCCAATGTGGTGGCATGCAGAGCCCAACTCGCGAAAATTGTGCCACTGTCCAAATATTTCTGGACCTAACTGTATCTCTAAAAACAGCCTTCTGCTGGACTCACACTTATTACTATGCATTTACCACTTTATCTAGTATTTATATAATACAATGTTTATATGTATTATTTCTATTAATCCCCCCCCCCCAAAAAAAGCAAGGTAGTTCTGTCTGCTGTTTTAGTAAACATATGGTGGCTTTAACATACTGCTGAGTCTTGTAGTACTTCATTTTTGCTTTTTGACATCTATCTGGCTGATGGAGCCTCTGTTTGCCATTCTCACACATATTTCTTAATGAAATCCACAAGAAGGCAGGGTACAATGCAAGTAATTGGAGATTCACATGACGCGAAGAAATGTGAGCAGATTTCGGAGCATTCTATAATCCGCAGCATCCTATTTTCTGTTGCAGATTTGTTCCGGATTTGCGATAGATTTCACTTACTCTTTATTATAAAGTGCAGATTAAATAGTGGGTTTAAAGGGTTTCTTGTAGGCTTTGTCCGCGGCCCGAGAGCCCGGCATCAATGTGCCGCCCGTAGAATACCATTTCAAGTGTTCTGTCAAAACAACTAACATTCATGAAGAGGATTCACTCCTCCGAGTTTAAATAAAAGCTTCAACTATCTAGAATTATCTGAAAGATATTAAATGTAACATAGCAGTGAACTGCTTTCAAATTAATAACTCCGCACATATAATGTGCCCAAGGATATCTCACGTCTCAGAGAAGATGATCCCTTGTAAAGGCAATCCATGAAAAGCCAGCCGAACCGGAGTACAGGCAAGGAATGAAGCGTGTATGGAGCCCAGGTATATATATATATTATCACTAGACGCCAATAGAGGGGTCACACACGCTGCTTCCGGGCCCCCAGTAACACCTGGATCACTGGTCCATTGTCAATTCATGGCTCTTATTTAAATGTGGAATAAAATTCCAGAAATCTTGTTCTATGGTTAACTTCAGCACCAGATAAATTTTCACCAAAAATGCCGACACTCGATGGACTTCGTTGACTTTAATGGGGTCTGTCATGTCTTCATTTTTTAATTGGGATAAAAAAAATACTTTAACAAGTGGTGCGAACTGAGGCTTTCAATTATCCAATGTTAGTAAATTGAAATGAATATGCAAAAGAGGTCATGTTTATTTAAAAAGTAATTCCCAAAATGTATCCCATAAGTTATGAATGGCTGGGGGTCTACTGAGTCAAACCAGGAACCCAAAGAGCAAGATTAGGGCTCTGGAACCCCCAAAATGGGGCTCTGCAGCTCATTGATAAACGTGTAGAGGTGCGTATTCTCATCCTTCGCTCCATTCATTGTCTAATGGGTGTCTGGAGAAACCCGAGCACTGTATTCTGGCAGTCACATTGACAATAAGTGAAGCAGAGGACGAGCATGCGCACCGCTACTATATACAAGAGGGGGGTGCGGAGTCTTGTTTTCAGAGATCCAAAGCCCCAGTCTTGAGATCATTATTGGTTCCAGTGATCAGTCCTCCACAGATCACAAAGTGTTTCCTTACCCCATGGATGGGGAATAACAAGATTTTGGAACTAATCCTTTAAGTTCTATTCACAGAGCACAGGTTTTTGGCTGATATTGAATAGCTCTCTAAAGAGTATAGAGGCGGTGTTCCCTTTAAGAGTACACTACTTTTGATAGATTTATTGGGGTGGGGGAATGGAGCACAATTGAATGGATCTAACATATTGGCAGTCCGGGCCAGATTATAGGCAGGGCACAGAAAATATCACTCCTCACACTTTGGAGCTTGCACCTACCAGTTCCCAGCACCTGCTAATTTACATGCCAATAATGGATCAGACAGTTTAAATTACAGCATGTCCAGTCCTTGTTCTGCTCGCAGACATCAGTAGATTTGCCTGTGTCTGAGCGCAAGATATAGCCTGCTTTACACCTTACAATTACACATACGTTCTCGTATGCGATGTGACACACCCCCATCGTATGTGCGGCACGTTCAATTTGTTGCCCGTGTCGCACAAACGATTAAATCCCGTCACACGCACTTACCCGTCCATACGACCTCGATGTGGGCGGCAAACATCCACTTCCTGGAGTGGGAGGGAGGTTCGGCGTCACAGCGACGTCACGTGGCAGCCGGCCAATAGAAGCAGAGGGGCGGAGATGAGCGGGAAGTAAACATCCCGCCCACCTCCTTCCTTCCTCATTGCCGACGGGAGCCGCGTGACGCAGGTAAGTGGTGATCATCGTTCCCGGGGTGTCACACACAGCGATGTGTGCTGCGTCGGGAACATTGAACAACCGGACGTTCAATTTTTAGAAATTGAACGACGTGCATGCGATCAACGTTTTTTCGTTCAAGCGCAATCGCACATAGGTTTCACACGCTACAACAACACTAACGATGCCGGATGTGCGTCACTTACGGCGTGACCCCGCCGACACATCGTTAGATATAATGTAGCGTGTAAGGCCATGTGCCCACAGGAGTTTTTGCTGTGGAGTTTGCTGCGGAAAACCTGCGGATTTTTCTGGATTTTCCAGATAAATCCGCAGGTTCTAGCATGTACAGGCACTCCCCATGTTACCCTATGGGACATGGGGAGTGTTTATGTCCACACTGCGGAAAGTGCGGCTGCGGAATCTCCTGCGGAGATCCCTCAGCCGCACCTAACTGCATGTCAATTATTCATGCGGATTTACTTGTGGAGATCCCGGCCCTCCGCTATGGAGATAGAGGCCGGGACATCCGCAGGTAAATCGCGTGAAAGTCCGCATGTTTCCCGCAGCTATTCCGCTGGAAACTCGCAGCTAAAAATAGCTGCGGATGCCGGCGGGCAGCTGCGGGAAACATGCGGCCGTACCTGCGAATATATCCACAGGTACGAGCTCCCGTGGGCACATAGCCTAAAGCCCGCTTATATGTGGCTACAAAAGGAGCTTCCTGCAAGGTTTTGTCTGAAGTAGATCACAAGTGTCACTAACCCTCACCCCTATGGCTATACATTATGGCTATGTTCACATTTTTCAACCCCAAAAATCTATGACCAGAAACTGAAGACAAAAAAACAAGATTTTAAAAGTATTTTAATTCTTGTTTTTACTGTTTTTTTCTATGTAAGGCATTTTTTGGGCTTGAGTTGATATTTGTAATGTTTTTTTTTCCAGAAATATCTCAAGAATTGTCATGCTGCTACGTTTACCCGCAAAAAAATGTGTGCACACATACGGAAAAAAGCACCACGTGCACTACTGGGGTGTGTTCACATTGACTTTTGACATGGATCTGCACAAAAATCCACATAAAAAGATTATTACAAGTAATCTCTGATGATGATCTTCAGCAAAATCCACCTAAAAAACCCCTCAGTATTTGACTTGATCTTTCATGTTGCTTTTAGCACAGAGTGAAATAAATAGCATAAATGCTCAAGTGTCTGCAGCAAAATATGTAATATTAATATCCTCTGATTATTGCGGTTTTCGGCGTTTCCCTCTTTATTTGCTGCGTTTTTGGTGCAGATTTAAATAAGTGTGTAAGTTTTTTGACTTTAGAAAAAGTGGATTCTGCACTTAACACGACGGATGTTTTTTTACCTGCATTTTTTCAGGCTCACTATAAAAGACTATAGGAAAAAAAACACAGCTCAAAAATATCTTTAAATATACAGTGATCGTGAGTTTTCATGTCCATTTTGTTTGGACAGTGAAATAAAGCAGATTTTTCTACACAAAAACACAGCCGAAAAACTGTATTTACGCTTCATGGGAATATGGTCTATGGCCTCATTCACACTTGAGAATTTTTTATGTTTTTTCATTGGTGTTAGTAAGTCAAAAGCATTGGGTGAAATGGAAACATAGACAAATTAAAACGGAAAGATTTGCATCAGTTTTGGACCAACTTCTTGAAATTATGATTGTGAGTCTACAGAAAATCCTGAAAACTTACGGACTTAAAAGTATCTGCTGTTTTATATATTAGACTAGCTGTAGTACCCAGCGATGCCCAGGATAGTAACTGTCTCTCTCCCAGTCTCTATCAGTCTGTCTGTCTCTGAATCTCTTTGTCTATCTGTCTGTCTGTTGTTTTTTTGTCTGTCTGTCTCTGTATTTTTTTTGTCTGTATCTGTCTGTCTCTTTCCTGGTCTGTCTGTCTATCTGTGTCTCTGTCTCTCTCTATCTCCCTCTCTCTATCTGTCTCTGTGAGTCTGTCCGTCTCTGTGTGTCTGTCTCTTTCCCTCTCTTTTTCCCTGTTTGTCTGTATCTTTCCCTGTCTGCCTCTTTCCTGTCTGCCTCTTTCCTGTCTGCCTCTTTCCTGTCTCTTTCCCTAGCCGCCTCTGTCTATCTCTTTCCCTGTCTGCATGTCTCTCTCTTTTCCTGTCTGCCTCTGTCTCTCTTTCCCTGTCTGTCTCTTTCTCTGTCTGCATGTCTGTCTGCCTCTTTCCCTGTATGCCTCTTTCCCTGTCTCTCTCTATCCGTCTCTCCACCAACATCATATTACCTCAAACAAGCTTCTTATACTAATGTCCTTCGTTCCTATAGCAACAAATCACAGCTGCTATTAATGACCTGTAGTTCCCAGCTCCATTGACTTTAATGGAGGCAGGTTTTTTGGAGAGTAACTGTAAAAGCGTGGGGTTGAATTTTCCTATGAAAACATAGTCTATGACGTTCCCTGAGTCACATAGAGTGTCTGTGCAAAATTTTGTGATTGTAAATATGACGGTGCGGATTCCTTTAGCGGACATACACACACACACACACACATACATACACTTAGCTTTATATATTAGATATTTGTTATTTTATTACTCTGTAAATAAAGGTTTACATGGTAATACAAAGGCAAAATGTTATTGAAGCTCATGGGAGGGTCCTGTTATTACCATAATCACAAGTAAAACGCATTAAAATTCAGCAGTCTCAGTGCGATCATATGATCCAGTTTAGGCCTCATTAAGACGTTCGTGTACCAAGATAGGACATGTACATTAAAATCTATGGCACAAGTCACATATATGTGCTTCTTCACATACCATGTGCAACAAATAAGTCACGGAGACATGTATGGTAATTTTCATCCATGATGTCAATAAAAAACGTAGAAAGTGACTTGGCACTCAGATGAGATGAGAAATAATTTTGATAATTTATCCCAATACAGTAGAAGCACAGATGTTTTGGTCCTCAATGGACCTTCATCAGTGTGCCATGTGTAACTGTGGGGGAAATTCTCAACGACAATGAGAAGCTGTGGGACATCCACTATATGTCGCGGCAGCCACCACTGAGAGAGCATATTTCTGGCTCCGATTCATGGTTGCCTGCGGTTTGGGAAGCGTGAATCAGATGACAAGTTCATTTTAACCCTGGGGTCACATTGGCGTATAGTCTCACATCGGATGCGAGATGCTAATGACACTTCCCTCAAATTCTGCTGTGAGCGTGACTGAGTGTCAGTCACTGGGGTCTGGTTCCCTCGCACGTAAGAATCTGAGCACAGGTGCGAAGAAGACGGAGAGATTAATTTCTCCATCTTCTCCATTGCCTGTCTCTGTGTATATCAGTGCAGTCCAATTCACACACTCCCATAGACTTGTATGGGTGCGTGTGATTCGAGACATTCTGCAATTGTTTTCCTCAGCCCAATAAGAGCTGAGGAAAGACTCGCAGATTGGACCTAAATCACTGACTTAAGGCTGCTTTACACGCAGCGACATCGTTGGCAATGTCGCTCATTAAAGCACGCGCCCCCGTCGTTTGTGCGTCACGAGCAAATCGATGCCCATGGCGCACAATATCACTAGGAGCCATAACACATACTTACCTTTCTAGCGACGTCGCTGTGGCCAGCGAACAGCCTCTTTTCTAAGGGGGCGGTTCGAGCGGCGTCACACGGCAGGTGTCCAATAGAAGCGGAGGGGCGGAGAGCAGTCGCATGGAAGTCACGTCCACCTCGTTGCTGGAGGACGCAGGTACGGTGTTATTCGTCGTTCCTGGGGTGTCACAAGTAGCGATGTGTGCTGCCTCAGGAACGACGAACAACCAGCGTCCAGCACCAGCAACGATCGTTTGAAAATGAACGACGTGTCAACGATCAACGATTAGGTGAGAAATCCTGATCGTTAACACTCGCTTGTAGGTGTTACACGCAACGACGTCGCTAATGAGGCCGGATGTGCTTCACGAATTCCGTGACCCCGATGACATATCGTTAGATACGTTGTTGCGTGTAAAGCCCCCTTAACATTGGGCCGATTGCAATGAGATTTTCTCACATTGCACTCCTCCATATTATCCGCCAGTGAGAGCCCTAAGGGTTTATATTCTACTAATGATAACAACTTGCATTAATTCTCTCTTTTTTTGTTTATTTCTTCCAGTACACAGCCACCGAAGACAATTTCCATAAACCTTTGGCATTATCACAAGTCAAGAATTGCCACAGCTTTCCAACTAATGACAAAGCATTAGCATATTTATATTTTTAGCCTTTTCTTACAAGCAGGGTAAATGTACTTTCATTTAAACTTCATTTACAATTCTGCATGAACCAAAAAAAAAAAGCGCGGCACACACCAGTAACGAATTTAATCACCCCATAAGACTTGGGCTTTTTACAACTTGTACTTGAATGTGACAAGTTGATCATTACATGGTCTCTCTATCCTGTAATTAGAAAACTCATTAATTAAAGCTGGTAGCGTTAACTAAATGAGCAATAGTTTGTATATTTTAATGCAAATGGACAGCATGACAATTTGGGAGGGGCAATGCTTTCACTTTTTAGAATAAATGGAGGAAAACATTTCCCATGAGAAGGAATATCTGCTGCCGGAGATCCTCCCAACCAAACAAGGCCTGTCAAGATTTTTATAGCTAATGTAAAAACTAATTAAGGGTTAATAAGTTACTTAATAAATTACTTTTAGAAGTAAATAAATATAAGCATTGCATCCTATATATATATAGGAATTAAATAGAGAATATGATGGAAAGGGAACATAGGGGTCATTTAAGAGCAAGTAGGGTCACCAGTACATTACCAGTATGAAGTACCATCTATTGGGGCCCATGTAATGCTAGCGGGTGCAAGCGGGGAGTGGACGCAATGGGTCGCAGCACACAATACACCTGAGGGGCTTGACTATGGCGCACACCAGGTTTTCACCAGAATCTATGATGGTGATGATGGATTAGGCTGTAGGTAGTAACCATGTGCCACTCAAGGAGACACAGCGCTGCAACAGCTGACCCCAGGGGTATGGATACTAACAGACTCAGATAAGGCAGATACAGTCGGGACAACTGATGCAACAGGAATGGCCGGTATGAATGAATAAAGCAGCGGGTTTGGAAGATATAGCTGGAACGGATTGTGAAGCAGTAAGTACGGCGGATACAGCAGCAGCGAGTATGACACATAGAGCTGCTATGGATTGGTGCAGCAGCGGGTATGGCAGATACAGTTGATAGGGATTGGTGCAGCAGCGGGTACATTAGGTACTGGAACAAAGAGATGGGTATTAGTGATACAGCACACAGCAATATAGCAGCAGCAATAGCAGCAGTACAAAGGACCTGACAACTAGCAACGTATAAACAAAGTTGCTAAGTCACCTCCCCTAGTGGGAGGATTCCTTAAGTACCCAGTGCCTCTCAGCCATCGACTGAGAGACACTTCCGGAAATAAATGTGTTGGCCCTTTAAGAGAGCAAGCATGTGCGCGTGTGCCTTTAAGCACGCCCCTGGGGGACCTATACAGCGTGCACAGGCCCTGGGAGCAGGAGGCAGGAGAGACCCATGTGGACGACCGTGGGGAAGAGAAGCAGGGTGGTGCAGTCTGGCTGCGGCGGTGATTCGGTGTCCCTTCTTTGGGGGTCAGCTGTCACAGCCCCGAACTCTGCCCTGGGCAGACTACACTGTAGGTGATTAGTCAAGGCTGTCCCATGTCTGGGTATGCCAGAGTCCCCCATGTGGTCCAGTGAGTTCACTCCAGCTCGCCGACTCATCACCGGCAAGCGTTACAGCTCCCATATGGTTTCATTTCTTTAAATTACCAAATAACGATAACACAAAAATGATTGTTATTCACTTGTATTGGCACCAATTCTGGGCCCTGCTCCCTTTTCCAATGACCACATTCCTTTATTTTAGTCCATGCTGGGTTTGTGAAGTAACCCAGAGAAGTCATTGGACATCATTGTTAAGGCTCACCTGGTGAAATGGATCCATTAAGCCGCAGGTCAAGATCAACACACGCACTGAGGGCAATTGCACAAAGACAAGAACCAGGACAATGGGCTATGCTAGGTGGTAAACAAGCAAATGGAGCAGGACACACCGGAATCCAGAGAGCCAGGAGTATAGGCAAACTAAGGAGAACAGGTGATGGCATATCCAGACCCAGGCTGTAGAAGAAAGTTGTAAGTTAACAAAGATGATTACAGCTGAATGAACTGGATGGTGGCAAGCTCCAAGACAAACGGCAATGAATACAACACTGGCTGAATTCTCAGACACCACATGTTTGTAAGGCAACCTTAATAGGCTTTGCAGGATTATGTCTATTGGGTATACTGTGTAATTTGTGAAACCCAATGTGGAGCACAGCGAGGGGCAGCGGCCACAGCTGAAAGGAGCTGAGCCCAACCCTTAAGTCAAGACACATACGTAACGAACCCCAGCGCTTTTTTATGGCTGACTTAGTTTATTCAATAAGCTTTGCATTCACATATACTGCAGGTGTTTGTGTCACGATCCATTTCTCTCAGCTAAGCTAATCATCTCTTCAGTGAACGCCTGGTTGTTTATTGTCTATCTGTAGATACCTCGTGGCTCAGACCTGCAGTTAACAATTCTTCTGCTTTAAGAACAAACTATTCTCTGCTAATACTTGTGCTTTACTTGTGCTATTTACAACAGTATGCTGCTGCAATAGTGTGTAATCTTTCCAAAAGCAATAATTCAGTTTGGCTGTTCATCACTATTGCATGGAATTACACATTTGTTTGCCAATAGTATACAACGCTGCCATAAACCATTTGATTGCTGCAAGTCCTAAATTTGCTATACATCTACAGTTCCTGTGTATATCCACAATCGTGGCTCTGTGTCTTCTGATGTTCCTTGTTTTGCTTGTCTACCTTCCATCCTACATACCCTGCCGTCCTGGTACTTGATGATCAAAGTACTGCTCACTGTGCTACTGCTTACGGTCCATGTTGCTCACGTGGACCTATAACTTAGATAATACACCTTACAAGGTGAACCAATAGCAATAATAACCATCAGTAGCATAAAATATGGTGCCCAAGTAAAAGTATTATAAGTTGTCTAAATGACAAACCTATTACGTGCCCATAGATATTTTTGTCAAGTAATATAATACAGATATTTTTTGTCAAGTAATATGTTACGCGAGTGACAACGGAAAATATGGCACACGACGCAACACACAACACAACAAGGGGTACACCAGGGAAACTTTAACAATGGTGAGCCCTAGCGCTAGTGAGGGGGAAGATGGGACACCTCCTTCACTCACATGCAGCTGTATCCTATACTCCTAGCCAGTCCCTATACAGGTTCCGCACCTGTCGCCAAACAGGATACCTGAGACCCTGGCAGACCTTGTAATAGCCCTTGCTAGTCAGCTGGCAGGTGAGGGACGCTAGTCCCACCGCTGCACTAATAAACCACCAAAGAAAGGAAAGACAGACAGGGGTAAAAAACAACAACAGATAGTGGCAGTCACTAACAAGACTGCAGCTTACACACCAACTTGCAGAGAGGGCTCCACCAGCTCCTTTCACCTCAAGGCCAAGCATCCAAAGGAATGTGAATAACCGGCACACTCTACAGGGAGCAGAGCGTATATAAAGGGACTGGGAGATGTCCAAACCGGAAACACCTGAGAAGATAATGAGAATGCTTGCTGGCAGGGAATACTGACATTAATCCTCTCCTCCCCAAAGGAAAGGGAATACATTTAATCTGCACAGTCTCCCAAGGCAAAGAGATTCTGGCCCAGAACCTGTCACTAGTGTCTTACTACAGAGAGACGACCGTGACACAATAGGACACTAAGTGACCAAAATAACATTTCTATATATAATGGCATCCAATGATTGTACCATGAATTATAATTATATTGACTCCAGGTATGTAAATATTCCCCTGAGAATAAAAATTTCAGAAATATAATCTAACATCGAAAAGCACTTAAAGGGAATCTGTCAGGTGCAATATGCACCCAGAACTAACTAATCCCTGCCTAACAGTCGAAGCCTATAGTAGCATAGATAAAAGAGCTTTAGAAAAAGTATTTCTAAAGATCCCATATGATATGCTAATGAGGCCAAGAACTAGTTGCAAAAGCATTACTTCCCTTGGCTAGTCGGCCCCCTTAGCATGTTAGCACGCTCCTGTGGGCATGTTAACATGCTAAGGAATGTGCAGCATCAGAGGCATGGTCGCTCTCACCTCTCTGCTGTCACCGCTGGATTTCGGCTCAGTGCGCATGATCAGAAGTCCCTGGACTTCCGGTCATGCACACTAGACCAATTTGAAGTTGGGACACGTACACCTGACCTCATAGTGTGCATGACTGGAAGTCCGGGGACTTCTGATCATGTGGACTGAGCTGAAAACCAGAGTCGGCTTCGATGGCAGCAGAGAGGTGAGAGTGACCATGCCTCTGATGCTGCGCATTCATTAGTATGTTAGCACACCCACAGGGGAGTGCTAACATGCTTTTATGGGGCCGAGTAGCCAAGGGAAGTAACATCCTTGCGATTAGACTTATTAACATATCATAAAGGATCTTTAGAAATACTTTTTCTAGAAATCTCTTTATCTATGCTACTGTATACAGGGACAGTTAGGCAGGGATTAGACATATGCACCCAGAACTGCTCGTGGTTCTAGCTGTATATTGCACGTGAAAGGTTCCCTTTAAACACTCAAAGGAACTTTTATAAAATATTGAGTATTATGCCATCATTGACCCAACAAGACCCCTACATAGGACAAGAACAAGAGGCACTAGTTGTCACGAACCACCGGGGGGGGTCACTCAGAAATCCCCCGCGCTGGCTACCAGTACGTCACAATCGGGGGGGTAACAAGTGGGGGTCACCCCTCCTTTATACCTCCCGACCGACAGAGCACGTGATGCGCTCTCTAGCGCCCCTCTTATAGTCAGGCCAATTATGGAATTGCCCGACAATAAGCAAGGAGGCCGCTATACTACTTATGCCGATTATTGAAGGGTCCCCGGTGAGAGTAGGGTATATATTCCCCCGACCTCCGCGGGCGGAATATATAAAATCTCCCCGAATCTCACTGGCCTCCCCACAATAATCCTTGGCACAAACTCGCTGCCACCAACCGCTTCACGGTAACTATTAGCCGAACACACAGACGTGGGATTCAAGATCGAGATAACAGAACAGCCCAAGATTAATTATATAATTTAATCAGCCTAAAGCACACTAGAAACTACAATATATACAATAGGGAATCTACAGAATATACATAGGTCAGAGTACAGTTACAGATAAAGCATGGTTTACAAACAGGCATACACAGTTCCAGCAGTTACCTTGTGCGTCTGGCCACAGGGGGGCGCTGTAGACCAGGTTTCTAGGATCCTTCCCACAGATGTTTCCTACACGTGACCCCCGGCGAAAGAACCCTGGAAAATGGCCGAAGTAGGGTTATCAACCTGGGCAAATCCAGGTCCCCTCCTACCTTAGTGACCTCAGAGGGAGCACTGCTCCACCCCTGGCTGGAGTTATGGACAATATCCACAACAGGGGATATGGCCATAACTTTGCCTGGGAGCGTCGTAGGCAGACGCCAACGCTCTCATTGTGACAGTTATGAATTTAGCTACAGAACGAGAGGACTCATGACTTGTCTACTAGTTCCCCATTGGCTGATATCACGCCTGGGGTATTTCCCCAGGTCCTGCTCCCATAAAAAGGGTGTGCCAGCATCGTCCGCATGCGGAGACACCATTTTTATGGTTGCCATATTTATCGGAAATATGGCTTGCGAGATATGAACCATTTTTTACTGGAGTCGTTCTGTCTGTTATAGCCTTATAATGAGATACAACTCTTGTTACAGGGTGACGGCAGGGGGTCATCCTGTGTCCATTGTTCCCAGGTCATCTAATCTCCATATCACAGGAGATGGCCATGGGATGTGTTGCTGGGATGTGACACCTTCCCAGATGGTGGACATTGAGAACAAGAAGGGAGGGGGCACTGCCAGGGAGTGATGAGAGCGATTATGACTGGCAATCATAATTCCTCTTCATATCCCAGGATTTGCCTCACACCTCCCCCCTTTTGAGGGCGCTAGGGGGCAGCACACTCCGGTGTTCCCCCGTGCGCCCGTCCGCGACCTCTCCTTGTCGGGACAGCCCGTCTGCGTTACCGTGGTCCCGGCCCCTTTTGTGGCGAATGGTGAAGTTGTATTGCTGGAGCGCAAGGCTCCATCGCAACAATCGCCCATTCGTCCCAGAGACGGTGTGCAACCAGCTGAGGGGATTGTGGTCCGTCTCCACGATGAAGTGGCGCCCGTATAGATAGGGTTGCAGACGCTGCAGGGCCCACACTATGGCCAGGCACTCCTTTTCCATCGTGGAATAGGCCACTTCCCTTGGTAACAGTTTCCTGCTCAGGTACAAGACTGGGTGCTCTTGGCTCGCAGAGTCCACCTGGCTGAGCACCGCACCGAGGCCGAAGTCACTGGCGTCGGTCTGTACTACAAACGGCCGCGTGAAGTCGGCTGCCTGTAGCACAGGCGGGCTGGACAGGGCGTCCTTTAGGGCCCGGAAGGCTGTCTCGCAGTCCATTGTCCAATCGACTGCAGAGGGCAGCTTCTTCTTGGTGAGGTCCGTCAAGGGCTTTGCCAGGCTACTATAGCATGGAACAAACCTCCTATAGTACCCAGCGGTCCCCAAGAAGGACATCACCTGCTTCTTGGTCCTGGGGGTGGGCCAGGACGCAATGGCCTCCACTTTCTCAGGCTCGGGCTTCAGTGTTCTCCCGCCTACCCGGTGACCGAGGTACTGGACCTCGCTCATGGCCAGCTGACACTTTCCCGGCTTGATGGTCAAACCTGCCTGGTGGATCCGCCTGAGCACCTGTGCTAGATGCTCTAGGTGGTCCTCCCAGGTGGGACTGAAGACGGCAATGTCATCCAGGTACGCGGCCGCGTACCCTTCAAGTCCCGTGAGCAGGGTGTTGACCATCCGCTGGAAAGTGGCAGGGGCATTCCTCATCCCAAATGGCATCACCGTGGACTCGTACAGTCCAAATGGGGTAATAAAGGCAGAGCGTTCCCTGGCCTTGCGAGTCAGGGGGATCTGCCAATATCCCCGGCTCAGGTCCATGATGGTCAGGTACTGAGCCCCGGCCAACTGATCGAGCAGGTCATCGATGCGTGGCATTGGGTACGCATCGGCGACCGTGACAGCATTGAGCCCCCTGTAGTCCACGCAGAACCGAGTGGTTCGGTCCTTCTTAGGGACGAGGACTACAGGCGAGGCCCAAGCGCTGTTGGATGCCTGGATCACCCCCAGCTTCAGCATCTCGTCAATCTCCTGGCGCATGTGTTGCTGCACCTCCAGGGAGACCCGGTATGCTGAACGCCGGATTGGGGGATGATCCCCAGTGTCCACGTGATGGACAGCCAAGTTAGTCCTTCCGGGCTGGTTGGTAAACAACCCCCGGAAGGGGTGTAGGGTGGCCCACAGCTGGGACCGTTGGTCTTCCAAGAGCTGGTGGCCAACCTCCACATCCTCAATGGATCCGCCTGCCCTAACCTGGGCTAGCATATCCAAGAGGGTTTCCGCTTCTCCCTCCTCGGGCAGGTTGCACACGGGGAGCGCACACGCCTCCCGCTCATGATGTGCCTTCATCATGTTCACATGGAAGGGCTTCCGCCTTCCACGGGCAGGGTCCAGGGTGACCAGGTACGTCACAGGGTTGAGCTGCTGGTACACGAGGTATGGGCCTTCCCAGGCTGCCTGAAGCTTGTCCTGTGGTACGGGGACCAGTACCCACACCTTTTGACCCACTTGGTAGGTCCTCTCACAAGCGTTCTGGTCGTACCAACGCTTCTGATCGGCCTGGGCTTGAGCCATATTGTCGTGTACCAGTTGCGTCAAGGCCTGCATTTTGTCCCGAAAGCGCATGACATACTCGATAACCGACACTCCAGGGATGGCCAAATCCCCTTCCCAAGCCTCTTTCACCAGAGCCAGGGGGCCCCGCACACGTCGCCCGTACAGGAGCTCAAACGGTGAGAATCCCGTTGAGGCCTGTGGAACCTCCCGGTAAGCAAATAACAGGTGTGGGAGATACCGCTCCCAGTCACGCCCGTGGGAGTCGACCAACATCTTAAGCATCTGCTTTAAGGTGCCATTGAACCGCTCGCACAGGCCATTAGTCTGTGGATGGTACGGGCTGGCCACCAGATGTCGCACCTGGACTTGCTTACAGAGGGCCTCCATCAGCTGGGACATGAATTGGGTCCCCCGGTCAGTGAGCATTTCCTGGGGAAAACCCACTCGGGAGAAGATCTCCAGCAAGGCGGTGGCCACCTTGTCAGCCCGAATGGACGACAAGGCCACTGCTTCTGGGTACCGGGTGGCATAGTCCACTACCGTTAGTATGAAGCGTTTCCCGGAGCTGCTGGGGATGGCCAGCGGGCCGACCAGATCCACAGCCACCCTCCTGAAAGGCTCATCGATGATTGGCAGAGATACCAGTGGGGCTTTGGGGTGTGGCCCCGCCTTCACCACTCTCTGACAGGTTTCACACGAACGGCAGTAGGCAGCCACATCGGCCCCCATTTTTGGCCAGTAGAAATGCTGGTTTAACCTGGCCTTGGTCTTAGCGATCCCTAGGTGTCCGGCCATCGGAATCTCATGTGCGATCCGCAACAACTCCGTCCGGAACGGATAGGGTACCACCAACTGTCGGTCCCTGGGCCACGCCTCCGGTGAACCCTGCTGGACCGTGACCCGGTACAGCCGTCCTTGGTCCCAGACCACTCGCTCCGGGTCCGAGTCCGAGGGAGGCTGTGCCGCCTGCTCCTTAAGAGCTTTCAGGCTGGCGTCAGCTTCTAACGCTGCCTGAAACCCCTGACTAGATGTGGCCAGAATCGACGAGACTGTCACATCTTCGGTCAGTACCCCGGGACCTGTGTCCTGGCCTCCACCTGACTCGGCTGCCACTTGGTCAGAAGGGGAAGAGATATCGGACCTCCGGGAGGCCCCTTGGCTTCCAGCACTCCCACTGCGGGTGACAGCGGCCACAGCCGCTGCGACCGTGGGTCGTGCCTGCTCCTCCTCCGTTCCTGACCAAGTCGCCGGTTCAGGCAGACCTACCTGGCTTCCTGACACCCCGGTTGTGGGGGAACCCTGCACCGAGATCTTACCTGGGAGCACTTCCGCTCCGGGACCGGCCCCAATCTCACCTGCCTGTTCCCCCCCTGCAGCAACAGAACCCCGCTGTGAAATCTCTGGGGACCCCACATTTGCTGTGGTAGCCCCCACCCCACACACTGGTCCTCCCCCTGCAGCACCCTGCTCTCTGCTTATCCCTGCAGAGGGCAACAGATCCCAGCTCACAGGCTGATTACTTGCAGAGGCATGGTCACACCTTCCTCCAAGCCCCTCCCCTGTCACAGCTGCAGCTGAGTGTGTGTCTATGGTGTCTGTGTAAGCAGAAAACTCAGAGTTCACTCCCTCCTCCCTTACATCATTCATAGATAACACATTAACATTGTCAGGAGGCATGTCAGTACTGGCTGAAGGTTCAGCCCTTGGGGGGGGCCCAAACTGGGAGGTTATCTGCCCCAAATCTGTCCCAAGTAGCACGTTTGCGGGGATCCGATCAGTTACCCCCACCTCTCTCACCCCTCGCCCTGCGCCCCAGTCCACATAAATGTCAGCAACAGGCAGCGCCGGGTCAATGCCTCCAATCCCGGAGACAGCGAGGGTTTTTCCAGGTATCAAGTCTTGGGGGGACACCATCTCAGGCCGCACCAGAGTCACCTCCGAGGCGCTGTCTCGCAGTCCTAGGGTCACAGACCGGCCGACGGTGACAGGTTGGAAGCTGTCCAGGGACCTACCACCACCCCCACCCACACAATACACCTTGGGCGGCCCTTGGGACGGGGACGGAGCCGGGGCCTTGGGACGCTGAGGGCACATGGCCTTGAAGTGTCCAGGTAGGTTGCACTGGTGGCACCGTCTTGGTTCCGCCACGGTTCCGCGACTGCCCCACCTGCCCCTAGACTGCAGGGGAGTTGAGGGGGACACCCCCTGCAGTCTAGGGGCAGGTGGGGCAGTCGCAGAGTTCATCTTACCCCCTCTCCAGGTGCTGCGGGTGGCTGCTCTCCTGGCCTCAGGAGCCCGATTGTTGGTGTAGTCATCGGCAAGGGCAGCTGTAGCCGTGGACCCCTTTGGCTTCTGGTCTCGGATGAACTGGCGGAGATCCTCAGGGCAGTTCCACAAGAGTTGCTCCGTGATGAACAAGTCCAGGATCTCCGGTCCGGTGGAAAGCTGCAGGCCTTGGGTCCAGTGGTCGGCAGCTCGGGCAAGTGCCCGCCGGTGGTCAGCCCAGGAGTCCTTTGGTCCCTTCTGTAGGCTCCGGAACTTCTTGCGGTAGGACTCTGGAGTGAGGTTGTACTGTTGGATCAGGGCCCGCTTGATGGTGTCGTAGCCCTGATCTGCCTCAGCAGGCAAGTCCCCAAGGATATCCAGGGCCTTACCCCTTAAACGGGGGGTCAGGTATTTGGCCCACTGGTCCTTGTCCAGATGGTGCTGCAGGCAAGTCCGTTCAAAAGCAGTCAAGAAAGAGTCCAAGTCTCCATCCTTCTCCAGCACTGGGAAGTCCTCAACACGGACCTTTGGAAGTTTGGTGTTTTGAAGGTCACATGTGGCTGATGAGGGCCGGAGCTGAGCTAGCTGCAGCTGGTAGTCACGCTCTGCCTGGCGCTCTCGCTCTCGCTCTTCACGCGCTGCCTGCCGCTCCGCAGCCTCACGCGCTGCTTGCCGCTCCGCAGCCTCAGCGTCACGCGCTGCCTGTCGCTCACGCTCGGCCATGAGTATCTCGTAGGTATCCCGGTCTCCAGCCATAAGCCTGGCCAAGGCAGCTTGAAGGAGGGCCTCTGCACCTCTCAGGCCGGAGGGATTGGCAAGTGATGATCTGCGGCACGCTGCAGAGCCAGGTGATTCACTGTCCATTTCAGAGCGGAGGACTGGCATCTGGCTCGTTGAGGACCCTTGGGCGAGCTCCTCCTCATTTTGTCCAGCAGTGCCAGGTTGTGCGATGTCCTCTGCAGAGCTGTTCTCTGGCGTCGGGCTCCTGGAGGACTCGTGGACAACCTCCTCATCGTCTCTGGCCTGAGCCATTCCTTTGGCTTTGCTCCTGGTGCTCTCAGCCATTGTTGCAGACTTTGGTCACTGACACAGAACTGACACCTGATGCGCCCACACACCTTACAGTATCTGCACTCTGACACTCTAGTGTTGAGCTAGTCTGAAGACCCCAGCAGCCACAGCTGCTGCAGGCAGTCTTTAGTGTCTGGGAGTATGGGTCTCACACTCACACACACTATTATCTCGATCCCACCGCTATGCCACCAATATGTCACGAACCACCGGGGGGGGTCACTCAGAAATCCCCCGCGCTGGCTACCAGTACGTCACAATCGGGGGGGTAACAAGTGGGGGTCACCCCTCCTTTATACCTCCCGACCGACAGAGCACGTGATGCGCTCTCTAGCGCCCCTCTTATAGTCAGGCCAATTATGGAATTGCCCGACAATAAGCAAGGAGGCCGCTATACTACTTATGCCGATTATTGAAGGGTCCCCGGTGAGAGTAGGGTATATATTCCCCCGACCTCCGCGGGCGGAATATATAAAATCTCCCCGAATCTCACTGGCCTCCCCACAATAATCCTTGGCACAAACTCGCTGCCACCAACCGCTTCACGGTAACTATTAGCCGAACACACAGACGTGGGATTCAAGATCGAGATAACAGAACAGCCCAAGATTAATTATATAATTTAATCAGCCTAAAGCACACTAGAAACTACAATATATACAATAGGGAATCTACAGAATATACATAGGTCAGAGTACAGTTACAGATAAAGCATGGTTTACAAACAGGCATACACAGTTCCAGCAGTTACCTTGTGCGTCTGGCCACAGGGGGGCGCTGTAGACCAGGTTTCTAGGATCCTTCCCACAGATGTTTCCTACACGTGACCCCCGGCGAAAGAACCCTGGAAAATGGCCGAAGTAGGGTTATCAACCTGGGCAAATCCAGGTCCCCTCCTACCTTAGTGACCTCAGAGGGACCACTGCTCCACCCCTGGCTGGAGTTATGGACAATATCCACAACAGGGGATATGGCCATAACTTTGCCTGGGAGCGTCGTAGGCAGACGCCAACGCTCTCATTGTGACAGTTATGAATTTAGCTACAGAACGAGAGGACTCATGACTTGTCTACTAGTTCCCCATTGGCTGATATCACGCCTGGGGTATTTCCCCAGGTCCTGCTCCCATAAAAAGGGTGTGCCAGCATCGTCCGCATGCGGAGACACCATTTTTATGGTTGCCATATTTATCGGAAATATGGCTTGCGAGATATGAACCATTTTTTACTGGAGTCGTTCTGTCTGGATACTTCCATAGCCTTATAATGAGATACAACTCTTGTTACAGGGTGACGGCAGGGGGTCATCCTGTGTCCATTGTTCCCAGGTCATCTAATCTCCATATCACAGGAGATGGCCATGGGATGTGTTGCTGGGATGTGACACCTTCCCAGATGGTGGACATTGAGAACAAGAAGGGAGGGGGCACTGCCAGGGAGTGATGAGAGCGATTATGACTGGCAATCATAATTCCTCTTCATATCCCAGGATTTGCCTCACACTAGTGTAAAGAAAGCTTTCTTGAAACCACTGCCGCTTTGCACCAGGAGGGGGAAGGAACAGTCAAAGGACCATTGACATTAATGACCTGACGAATTAGTTAATGCAAATATCTTGGATAACTTGTATCTTGTCTTCTCATCTCTAAAAATACATTCAAAATATATATTTTAATATTTCACGTTATGTTACTATTACAATAATGTTGTTAAGTAGCTTCCCTAATCCATATAAATCACAGGACATGTCTGCTTCTCAGCAGGCCCCATCACTGAGAACTAAGAACCTCCTCAACAAAGTAGGACAATCTATTGAAAACTGCGATTTCACAGAAATCCACTTCATCCTGTAAACTCCTTCTGAAGGATTAAACTAAATATGAGTTGATAATTTCATATTATCTGCAAAAAAGTAAAAAAATAATTAAAATAAAAACAAACCCAAAACACTGTTTTTTTTCTTTCTCTGGCAACTGTTTATTGGCATAAGAAGCAAGAGCAGTCCCTGGGTGAAGGTCTGCACATCTGACATGCCAGGATGTGACATGTATAAAGCGAAGCCAATATAGCAATCTACAGCAGAGAATTGGGTTCAAAAGATGCAATTCACAAGATGACAGGTGGTCATGGAAGAAGATACCGAAGATTTCTTAAACGATAAATCTGATGGTTAGCCATACAAACGCATTATTGCAATAAGATGGCTAGGTCAACAAGAAGCAGAAGGCAGTAAAGATGAACGGTACCTACACTTCTGTAAGAAACTAGCAACATAAATGAATAGGAGATTTTTTCCTAATACAGAGTGGTGCTTGAAAGTTTGTGAGCCCTTTGGAATTGTCCATGTTTCTGCACACATTTAACCATAAACTACATCAGAAGTTCTAAAAGTAGAAAAGATAACCAACTCCAACAAGTGAGTCAAAATATTGCACAGATCTTTTTTATATTGGAAAATTATCCAACATCAACATGTCTAAATGGCAAAAGAATATGAGCTTTTAGGATTAGCACATACTTTGAAGGTGAACTTAAGGGTACTATACACGCTGCGATCTCCCCCCTGTCGGTTGTGCGACACGGGCAAATTGCTGCCCGTGCCGCACAACCTCGCTTACCCCCGTCACACGCACTTACCTGCCCTGCGACGTCGCTCTGGCCGGCGAACCGCCTCCTTTATAAGGGCGCGGTTCGTGCGGCGTCACAGCGACGTCACACGGCAGGCAGCCAATAGAAGTGGAGGGGCGGAGATGAGCGGGACATAACATCCTGCCCACCTGCTCCTTCCGCATTCCCGGTGGAGGCTGTTAAGGAGATGTTCGTCGCTCCTGCGGTGTCACACACAGCGATGTGTGGTGCCGTAGGAACGAGGAACAACATTGCTAATTAGCAGAGAACGATTTTTGGTTTTAGGACAACCTCTCCAATTTTGACCTCTTTTGCGATCGTATAAGGTCGCTCGTACGTTTCACACACTACCATATCGTTAATGACGCCGGATGTGCATCACAAACACCGTGACCCCGACGATAATTCATTAACGATATCGCAGCGTGTAAAGCCCGCTTTAGAGTCTGGTGTTTTCAATCAATGGGATGGCATTCAGGTGTGAATGGATTGCCTGTTTTAATTAAAAGGAATCTGTCAGGTGATTTTGTAGTACAATACTAATGTTATCCTTAAATAGGGCTTAAGATGACCATTCAGAATCAGTAACGTTTATAGTTCTCCCTCTTCCTGTTATCTTGTTGTAAGCTCTATAGAATTCAGTGTGATGTAGTAACAAGACAAGCATATGTAAATGCAAACTGCATATTCCCTGCTCCCTCCTCTCACCTCTCAGTGATGGCATCAGTGATAGTAAATCTAAACTGAATCTGCAATGCTGTCCCCACCCATACTCCTCACCTCTCACCAGTGATAGTTACCGGATATGTACCTTGGTTACCAGTGTCCGCAGCTGCCAGAAAGCGGCTCCCTGCTCATTCAGATCTTTATCTCCCGCTGTCAAACACAGCAATGTGTGCTGCACAGCGGGAGAGCAACGAGCAAAAAATTAACCAGAACAATGTGTAACAATCAGCGATTTCACAGCAGGGGCCAGGTCGCTGCTCAGTGTCACACACAGCGAGAACCCTGATGAGGTCACTGGTACGTCACAAAACCTGTGACTCAGCAGCGATCTCGCTAACGATCTCGCTATATGAGAAGTACCTCTAAGAGCAAAGGGTATAATAATCTGCTAGGTTACAAAGGAACCCAAGGCAAACACTAAACAATTATAGGCTTCTCTTATATTAGTTAATGTTAGTGTCCATGAGTCCATCATCAGGACGAATGACATCGAGCACTGGTGTGCAAGGCAGGATTGCCGTCACGGTCATATCCCTGTTTTTGGAGACTAGTGACAGTCTCTTATCACTATTGGGTTATCCACATTTAAATGTGGTTTTGTTTCCTTGAGTACCTATGGCTAATGTCAGTTTTTCTGATGGCAGCTTCTCCAGCAGTCTCTAGCTGAGTGTATCAGCTGCAGTAACTGTGTAGTCACGTCCTTCAGGTTTAAATAGAGGTGTTACCCAACAATCCCTGCTGAAGATACAAAGCCATTTGTTCTCTGGTCACATTGGTGTAAGGACCTGTGAAGGCTTGTGTAGAGACACGGGGCTCAGTGGGTGCTCTCGTCCACTAAAATCCACCGCCTTTAGAAAGACAGCGTGGCTCAGGGCTCATCCCAACTGAACGCCGGCCTCCTTAACCGTGGGCGTAATACTACTCAGACAACACAGGGTGAGCGAATCACAATAATTAGACTTTATTAGATCCCCAAACAATTAACGGCACATAACACATAATCAGCAAAACACACAAATGTAACAGGAAACAGAGTCTCACCCTTCCGCTGGCTCACCAGGGATTTAGAATGTCCTTGCCTCAGAGGTTACTCCAATCCAGCAGCACCCCGCTTTTGGCGGGCACCCACCGAGAAAGGAATAGCGCCAGATTTAGGAAGCTGGCTGAGGTCTGCAAAGTCTGTTCCAGGTGACTGAACTGTCCCAACCTGAGTGTCCTCCTTACGTAGTCCTGTATGATGTTACAATCCTGGCAGCCGGAGTCGAAATCCCTAGGCTGTGGATATGGTCTCCAACCAGAACCG
The DNA here is from genome assembly GCF_048569485.1 of Anomaloglossus baeobatrachus. Taxonomy (NCBI): domain Eukaryota; kingdom Metazoa; phylum Chordata; class Amphibia; order Anura; family Aromobatidae; genus Anomaloglossus; species Anomaloglossus baeobatrachus. The sequence continues at coordinate 135,455,046 of NC_134358.1, forward strand.
GAGTTCCTAGATTGAAGCCATAAGATATCCTGATCCTCTAGTCAGCTCCAAAGAGCTTAGACTGGATCCATCAGCATCCATCAACAACCTTCATCCAACCTGGTGGCTTAAAGAAGTCCCTTTTATAGCCATAACCTTCCCTTAGGATACACTGCGTCCTCATCGATTGGTTGGACAAGATTGCTTCTCCCATTGGATGAATTTCAAGCTGCATGGATAATGTTCATTTAAATGATGTGCATAGAAAGACTCAGTATATCTACATGGAGTCGGCAAGTCACCGACTAGACAATGGCTACTAAGGTAATTACATTATCAATACACAACTACAATACAATGGTTACTGGAAAAGTCTGGAGAGCAATAGCTAAGCAAACATGACTTAGCACACATAAGAACAATAGTCTGGCTGAATGTTAAGAAACTTTAACCCATGAGAGTCCATGTCGTCACAGCTTGTTCCTGCATTTGGACTTTATCCTTTGTTGTTTTCCCCTGTTTGTCTTTCCTTTCCCTGTGTGTATCAGTACAGTGGTGGAAATAGCACTACAGGATTTTTCTTAGGGTCTCAGGTTCCTGTTCGGCAACAGTTGAGGAGACTGTATAGGGCCTGATTAGGAGCATAGGGTCAGCGGAAGGTGAGTGCAGGAGGTGCCAATATACCCCTCTAACTAGAGCTAGGGTCCACCATTGTTATTGTATCCCCGATGTTCCTCCCTACCTGTTGTTTGTATTTTTGTTGTGCATCCAGACATCGGTTAGTCTGAACGTGTCCACCACATGTCAAAATGTGACAATTAAAAGGAGAAAGCCACTGCTCTCCCAAAAACATTGCTGCCCTGAAGGCTAATTGAATAAATGTTTTAGTTAAAAATGAGAAGTGATCTCTTTAGATAAAGAACAACCCTGTATTACAGCATAAAACCTCATGCCATCTGTGAAATATGGTGGTGGTACTATCATGGTTTGGGTCTGATTTGCTACATCTGGGCCATGACCGCTTGTTATCATTGAAGTCATCTGACAAAAGAATGGTTACAGAAGAATAAAGCTTCAGGCTCCGACTTATCAAGACCAATGTGAAGAACGCCGGCCTTGATGAGGAGTTCAACGCTCCAGATTAATTAAGAACAAAAATTAAACACAGATGGACTCAATTTAGGAATTCGGCTTCTTTCTGGAGCCAACTGGTCACTCCGGATTTTATATAGATGTATCAGACTACAGGGGGCTGAATACAAATGTATGTCACAAGTTTCAGATTTAAATTTTTAAAACGTTAAAAAAACCATTTCCTTTACACTTCACAAATACTTGCTACTTAGTGTTGGTATATCACCTAACATCCCAATAAAATACATTTAAGTTTGAGGGAGTAACGTGAAAAAATATGGAAAGGCTCATGGGGTATGAATATTTTTTCAAGGCACTGAATATAAAGCTAGTAGACCCCTTTCACGCATATATGTGTTTTTTTTATATACACATTACAAGTCTGAAAGCTGGAATAAGAATTTTCATGACCTTGGACTCCTCAGTTTGACCTCGGGGTTTGAAATCTTGTCACACAGAATTGGTATTTTTAGAATCTTAAAAACCTACAGTGTATTTTCTTGGTAGAAAAAAAGCTGAAAAGTGGTCATTGCTTTCTACCAGGCAAGGTGACATGTCAAACCTCAGCAGCCATAAAGTGTGATTTTTTTTTTGTTTGCTGTGTGTTCCAGTAGCATCCTTCATATCTCCCCTACTAGTGTTACCGTGTGTAAGTGCCATTTTTACCTTTTACTAAACACACTGCAGATTCTCAATTCTATATTGACAGTATATGTAATTTATTGTCCAAAAGATCTAAAAGAAACACATAAAATAGATTTATGATACAAGGCGATGGAGGATCCGTCACATAAAAACTCAAAAAATTATAGATTGTTTTCTCAAAAATGCTTTACTCAAAAACATCTTTTAATTCAGGGGGTGGCACACAGCACTGAAGCGGGGACGGCCAGAACTATGGGGGCACAGACAACAGTGGGGGTTACACAGCACGGGCGGTGGCACAAAGCACTGGGGAGGTGGAATACAGCACTGGGGGGTGGCACACGGAACTGGGGGCACACAGCACTGGGAGGTGGGGGACAGCACTCAGTGGCGGGCTCACAGCACAGGGGAGAAGATTCCCGGAGGCATGTGTAGCAGGGAGGCCGGTAAAGCTACTGCTCCTTTTCTTCTGTGGGACAGGAGTGGAGCGCATCTCGCACTTACCCCGCCCACAAATTAAGCCTTGAGCACATTGGCACAGGTCAGTGTGAGGACCTCATGGTATGCGCATGCAGTGTTCATACCATCGGGATTTACAGGACTGGCAGCCGGCAAGACCGCAGCTGCTTGCCCGAGCACTGCGGTCCAAGGGAATGTGCCTGGAGGCCGCAGAAAAAGTAATCACGGTCCGCAAACGGCCAACGGACCAGAGGTTCCCCACCCCTGTTTTAATGGATTCCATTGTATAGAAAATACAGATTTATCACCCAGTGACTTTAGGGCTTTTTTAACATCTACATCTTCCTTCTCCCTGCCTTTGGACCAAACAAGTTAATCAACAGGAAGTGAACGCTGTGTTGATTGTTCATTGGTCCGAAAGTGGAGAAAAGAAAGCCAGTGCTGATTGGATGCGGGGCTCACGTGACGTCACAATCCCACGTGAGCCCTGGCACTTAGAGCCCGAATAACGCTAGAAAGGCGCTGGTATGGGAGTATAGGCTTTATTGTTTTACTCGGGGGAAATATGTGAACTCAGAAGGGTTGTCTTAGTAGTGGACAACCCTTTTAACACACTTACTGCAAGAAAAAAAACCAAATTGTCACACCTTAACCCCTTGGAGAAAATTATGTACATCGTGGAATGTTAGGTGACCATAATGTATGTCATGGGGACAACATGGACACAGTATCCGTTGATGCCACATCATTCACGCTTGGCAGCAGTGAGCCTCTGTGAGTTCACATATGCTCTGAAGTCTGGTACAATGACACTTGGAGGCCTAACAAAGGGCTCCTACTTTACCATAAACATGTGCCTATTAGGTCTAGCCAGAAGCATACACTAACAGGTTAATATGTTATGTTTTTTTAGTATCCCACCCTATAGCCCAAAATTCAATACGTCTTTGCAGTGTAGAAGGAAACTAGAGAACTCATAGGAAACTCAAGCAAAGTCCAGAAGAACATACAAACTCCTTGCAGATGTCGTCCTTGATGGGATTGGAGAGTGGTTGTCCACCTTTGTGGACAATTTGTTTCCTACTTAAATGCAATTGAGGCTAAAAATTTTTTTTTTCCAATTGAATGTCATAATTTTTGCAGCGCTTTCCTGTCCATCAATTTTGATTGTAATAGAAAACCTCACATGAGAAAATGGCTTTGCTATTAGAGAATACTGCCCTGCGCTGGGTTTCCAATCCGCAGCATGTCACATTCTCTTGCAAGTATGCTGAGTTTTCTATGCAGATTTTCCCCATAGACTTGCATTAGATGTGGAAAATACACGTAAAAAAAGCAGGTGTGTAAACGCATGAAAAACACGTAATCCGGACATAAGTATATAAATAAAGTTTAGTCAAAGCCAAATACCAGGAATTATGTAAAAAACAGGTAGGTGTATACATGACATACTGACAAAAGACAAAAACTGCAGCAATAAAAACATATGTAAGAAGACACAAGTAAAGTAATGTACATAATAAGTGCAGACATTCTGTAATGTCAAACTCACCAAAAGCTCATTGTGGAAAAGTAGCCTCAAAGATGTCTGTCTTCATCACAGAGTTATTAATTACTCCAATTACAAATCAACACTAAGGGGTACTTTGCACGTTGCGACATCACTACTGCGATCTCGTCGGGGTCAAATCGAAAGTGACGCACATCCGGCGCCGGTAACGACATCGCAACGTGTAAAGCCTAGATGCACCGATAAACGATCGCAAAAGCGTTGTAAATCGGTGATCTGTGTAGTGTCGGTCATTTCCATAATTTTGCTGCAGCGACAGGTAAGATGTTGTTCCTCGTTCCTGTGGCAGCACACATCGCTGTGTATGAAGCCGCAGGAGCGAGGAACATCTCCTTACCTGCGTCCCGCCTGCAATGAGGAAGGAAGAAGGTGGGCGGGATGTTTACCGCTCATCTCCGCCCCTCCGCTTCTATTGGCCGCCTGCCGTGTGACATCGCTGTGACGCCGCATGACCCGCCCCCCTTAGAAAGGAGGCGGGTCGCCGGCCAGAGCGACGTCGCAGGGCAGGTAAGTGCGTGTGAAGCTGCCGTAGCGATAATGTTCGCTACAGCAGCTATCATAAGAGATCGCATCTGCGACGGGGGCGGGGACTATCGCGCTCGGCATTGGTACAATCGGCTAGCAATGTCACAGCGTGCAAAGTACCCCTTAATTATAGAGCCGATGAAGTCCGCCAAAATATTTTACCAAAATTTTAGAATATTCTAAGCTACGAAACTGAGTAGTACTATCCTTACTGACCCCCCAGATCCTGCTGCTTCCTGGGTATACTAGGGGTCTCTGTATTTTGGGCCCCAGTGAGGACATTTGGCACAAACATGTGACCCCAACATTCAATCCGTGAAGTCACTACTGTGGCTGTTGACCAACTGCTGCCGCCATTGCCCATGTCTACAATGTCATCGCTGCATGAGAAGATATGGACAGCAGCGTCATGGGAGTTGTGGGGGTCAATAAGGTGGGTACAACTCCATTTTTTATTTTTGTTACTATTTTAAGCCTTTGGTGGAAAAACTCAGTAAGCAGGTAAAATCGCCCACAATCCTCAGCCAACTAACATTATTTTTAGTGATATCATATAGACAGAAGTCACATATATTTGAAGTTTAGGTAGAAAGCATCATCCAGAATATGAGATAATATGGATTTATAGGAAATCTATCAGCGGGAATTCACCCCAAACTATTTATATACAGCTTTTTCAATGACAAAGCCAGCAATACCTTTACATGGCCAGTCCATTCCCCCAATACGGACAAATCAGCGTTTGACTTGATATACATGGCTGAAGAGCTACTGTAGATCTGAAGCCTCTTTCACTCCAGCTCTATTCCACGCCCAGTTCCGCCTCTTCCTGACTGATTGACAGTCTTTATGCTGTGTGACTTCAGGCAAAGGAGCCATCAGTCAATCAAAAGGAGGCGTTGCTAGGCAGAGAATAGAGCTGGAGTGACAGAGGCTTCAGAACTACAGTACAATGGCTATTCAGCCTCATATCAATTCAAACACTGATTTCTCAGTAATGGAGGAGTGGACTGGCCATGTAAAGGCATTGCAGGACTCGCTTTTGCAAGAGCTACATGGGCAAAATAATAGTTTGGGGGGTGAAATCCTGCTGATAGATTTCCTTTATGTGTAACTAATATTTTTAATAGGACGCATCAAGGTAGAAATGACAGGAAGCAAATATTCTGAAATTATGCCTACTATGGGTATATTTGCATTTCAAATTAAAACTATGTTTATCTGAAAGAGAGCTGACCCTGAAATAAAGATAGTGGGAATTAACAAAAGAACCGCAATGATACATCTGCATATCTATGAGGAACTAGCGTAGAGTAAATACATGATCTTAATTTAATCAAAGGCGCCGCAGTCATATAAATTCACTATTTTACATCTGTTTTTTGCTTTTTATTTAATTGATAATGATATGATGGGAAAAGACAAACCTACAGTGTATCCACAGAAAAAAAGTTAAAACTTACAAGAGCGTCTAGATCCTCATGCAGCATAATTATGTGCCGTCTTTCACATTTTTACACCCTTAAACCAGATAGTTATCGTATTTTTCGGATTATAAGACGCACTTTTCCTCCCAAAGTTTTGGGAGGAAAATGAGGCGTGCATCTTATAATCTGAATGTAGCTTACCGAGGGTGGTGGAGAGGGTTCACAGGAGGCAGGGCAGATGCTTCAGACCGCAGGCTCTGTGCGGCGGGCGGTGCGCTGCGAGTTGTGAGGCAGGGGCCGCCAATCTGAAAATGTTGGCAGTGATTCAAATAATGGAGCCCGGAGTCAGCGCGTGCCCAGATGGAGTTCTCGTCTCAAGATCTCACCTGCGCACACGCCGCCTCTGGCCCATTACTCTCCCTACAGCAGTCTTACGGAAAATAGCGCTCGGAGGTGTTATCTCGGCTTGTTATTGAGCCGAGAGCTCCATCTGCTTTGGGCACCATTTCTTTGAAGCCCGCACTGTCGACAGTTTCTGTATGCTCCTCCTGCCTTACAGTGCCCGCAGTGAGCATCTGAGACACCCAATGCACCGCCTGAAGCATCGCTCTACTATACCACCGCCCCTGCCTCCTGTGACCCCCACTCCAACATTATTGCTGCCCCTCTCCAGTAAGACACCACCGGATTATAAGAGTAAGGGTAACAGGAGAAAATGGACCACATAATTTTTACGCATATTCTCTTGAGTACACCGATACCCCATAAGTGGTGGAAAACTACTGTTTGGGTGCACAGCAGGGCTCAGAAGCGAAGGTGTACTGTTTGAATTGTAGAGCACAAAATTGGCTGGAATAGACAGGGAATGCCATGTCGCTTTTTCAGAGCCCCTGATGTGCCTAAATAGTGGAAACCCCCACAAGACACCCCATTTTTCAAACTAAACCCCTCAAGGAATTTATCTAGATATGTGGTGAGTACCTTTAACCCACAGGTAATTCACAAAATTTGATGACGTTGAGCTGTGACAATGAAAAAATACATTTTTACCTCAAAAATGTTGCTTTAACCCTAATTTTGTAATTTTAACAAGAGTAACAGGAGAATGTGTACCAAAATCATTTGTTGTGCAATTTCTTCTGAGTACAGGGATACTTCATATGGGTGCATGGCAGGGCTGGGGAGGGAAGGAGCGCTATTTGAATTTTGGAGCTCCATTTTGGCTGGAATAGACTGCAGACGCCATGTCACATTTGAAGACCTGCCAAAACAGCAAAATCAAACAACAAGCGAACCCATTCTGGAAACTACACATCTCAAGGAATTCATCAAGGGGTGCAGTGAGCATAATGACACCACAGATGTGCCATAGCATTTTATGAATTATTTTTAATTCATATTATATGATATGTCCGTTTTTCTGTATTTTTGCAGCAATATTTACAATTGTTATTACGAATTAGCTGCTGCTAGTTTGTAGTCCTGGTTGCATTTCCATATCGTCACATTGTACTATATATACCATCATCTATATATACCATTATTTGAAGCACCTTTTGCTGTATCCATTTTATCATCTTATTGAACTTTAATAAAACTTGTTGTATATTCATTCAGACCTTGTCACTTTTTTCAACCAGTAGCTTTGGTTGATTTCATGGGGTTTATGAGTAATTGAGTGTGGTCTATGATCTGTGTGACCCTTATAGACATTTATGATATTCCTATATTTTGTTTGCTGTTTGGAGCCTCTAAATGCACTATATTCTTCACCAATGATAACGCTTCTAGGGCCTCACAGTCAGACGTTCATATTGCATCTGTGATTTTCACGGATAGTACACATAATCATTACAGTCTATGAGATTATTCTCATGGGCGCCCAGGTATCCATACAAAAATTAGAGACGTCCAATTTTTATATCAACGTCATAGATTGAAAAGTACAAATACAAGTCTATGGGTCCGTGAAAATCACCGACAGTACATGGATGCCATCAGTGTGTAATCCGTGTGTAGTTCGAGATTAATATTGTAATGAGTAGGAGAAGCTTTCTGATTTTTTATCCATCAGTGAAAATCACTGATGGAAAATGATACTGGCACCAAAGACACTGATGGCAATTTTACCATGTTGGGGCGTACATGAAAAATCATGGCTGTGTGAACGAGACCTTAGGACGTTAGCTCCCCAGTATGGCACTCTAAAGAACAAGCTATATGCTTCTTTATGAAAATAGACATGAGACGGCGCAATATGGGACCGAACAAGTGCCACCATACTGATCTTTACAGCGCCCTCTAAGTGCCTTACTACTCTCCATTTCACAAGGCGTAAAACTATAAACCATAAAGAATAGGGCCAGGGACGTGCTGTATATACCAGGCACTGTGCGAGAAGAATAAATGACAGATGCACAGCCACACTATGAAGGAGTCTTGGTAGACTAAATATCATACTGTATTGTGCTCAGCCTCCATATGCCGGGCTCTGTGTTCCTGGCTCTAATAATGATCTGCTTGGATCATCTGCACCATGTCAGAGGTGAGCTCCAGCGCTCACCACATATGTCTGAACACCTGTTGCCGCTTTCTAACCACTGCACATGTCACAAGCAATTTCTACTTTGTGCTGGTGTTTTCTGAAGCTTTGGTTAGAAATCTACAACACCTAGGACCTTTTATACAGAAATAACCATTTTTTAGTCTTTCGCTTGAAAAGATCCGTAGATTATTAGAGCTATTTTGTATCAAAGTGGAGTAATATATAAAGGGATTGTGCAGGATTAATATATTGATGACGTATCCTGAGGATCAGTGAGGGTCCGACCCGCAGTGCCACACGCTGCAGAGCAGGACACCGGTGAAGGAGTCGGGGAGTGCTTACGGAGCGCTCGCTGGGTACCCTTAGGCTACATTCCCGCAATCAGCTTTGGGTGAGTTTTTGATGCTGGTCTACATTATTTGGATGGAAAAATAAAAATGTTATGGCTATTAGAAGAAGAGGAGGAATAAAGAGAACTCAAAAAACAGAATATCTCCTGTTGAGAAGGGATTAAACATGCTGGGCAGTCAAAATGGAGGAGCGGCTACCAGGCGAAAATGAAGTTATAGTCACCCTACAGCCGCTTGCTCCCAGTCACAATGGTTAATGAGTCTCTTTAAATACCTGTCGTCTGAATGCAAGTTTGGCTGACAGCTACTTCCACCTACTCCTTAAGCATGCACGCTCATCTTGCCTGAGTATACATATGTTTTCAATAGTATGTTGGGAGTAGGGAGTAACCCACAGCCAGACCTCTCTAGCTGCGTCTTATCTCCTGTAGGGACAAAGCATGTGACATGTCAAGTACAACATGTTTAAGGCCACGAGCAGATGTTGAGCATTTGGCGAGTTTTTTACCTCAGTATTTGTAAGCCGAAACCAAGAGTGGAACAATCAGAGGAAAAGTAAAATAGAAACACGGGCACCACTTCTGTATTTTTACCCACTCCTGGTTACTGAGGTAAAAAACTCACCGTGTGCCTAATCCTTCTTTTCTTGGATGTCTGCCATCGGTGGGATGTCTGGTGACCCTTGTACACACTGGATCTGCTGATACAGCTGAATAAAGCACAATAAGTTAGCATTTTGTTAATGTGTATGGGTACTTCTAATGCATTTATGACAAGTCCACAGGCTATGCCATGAATTTCTAAAAGATGAGGACTCCATATCCAGGATCAAAACCTCACCTATCTTCAGAAGGCAGGCCTCCGCGTTCCAGTCACTATCAGTGCAGAGGTGGCTTCTCAGGAACGTCTGACTCCAACATGCCCCTCATCAAGACTGGCAAGAACAACAATGGCTTGGATGAATCGCAGGCCTCTGCAGCCAATTTATCAAGACTGGTGTAGACCACGCACGTGCTACGTCAGTCTTGTTGGATTAGAAGGCACTGTATTTACTCATTAGTGCACGCCAAGCACTACTCAAGAATTAGTTGCGTTTTTTTTTCTTGCACGGATGGAGTGGTGCTTTAAATCTGCTATTACCGCAGCTTTCGCAGCAACTTGTGACCTTCCGGCAGCTCCAGTGTTTAATGGAGTGCGCCGGAGGTCACAACTAGTCTATGAAAGCGTCATTCTGGCTCTCATAGACTTACATTGAGGGTTTGTCACGTAACTTCTGACCTCTGGCCAGTCAGAATTTACAGTCTCAAGATGGAGTTGCAGGACAGGAGCGACACTATAAAAGCATGAAAATGCTGGCGGCTGAGTATAATAACAAGGGCAGGGGGCTAAGATTTAAAGCGCCACATCAGCGCTAAAAGAAAAAAAGCTGAAGTGGTGCTTTAAAGAATTCAGTGCCTATTCTGAGTGGTGTGCACCTCCAAGCGCCATGCCAGAAATGCTACTCCAGTCAGGATCAGAAGTAGCGCTTCTGCCATACAAGATGCCGTCACATTTGAAGAATTTGACGGGTTGACACGTTGTCACCGCTGTCCTGCCTGATGTGACCATGCCCTATGCAGTCCCCTCCACGACTCTGCCCATTTGATCAGAGATGGTTCAACATTGAGCTCAAAACTCCCCGTTGCGCAATAATTTTGCAACATTTAAAAGATTTTTCGTCACTTTTCTAGTGTACATGCTTTGATGAATCGGACTGGATTTGTGGCATTTTTTGGTGTAAACGGCAACAAATATTATACAAATCATAGCATGCTTGAAATTTGTACAAGAATTTAGCTTTTTGTCACGAAAAGTTACAAATAATGGAGTGGCCATAATGGAGTGCGCCATGACCTCCATCTACAACACAAATTCAGTAGGTTAAAAGCCAGATAACGGTACACATATATCTGCAACATATTTTTTGACTGTCAATCACTCCCAAATGAGCCTTTTAATAAATTTGGTGAATACACCTACATCAGACTCTGCCATATAAAATGCCGGTAAAGATAAAGCTACAAGCTTAAAAATGGTAATTTATGAAGCAAAACTTGTCAGAAAAAAAAAAGAAAAAGAAAAAGAATAGTCAAATAAAAAAATATAGTCATTTAAGCAGCTAAAAAGCCTTATTTTGCCATTTGAGTGTAACAACCAAATTACTATACACCGCTAAAATGAGGAGTCAAGTCCCAAACATGTTTCTTCATTGAAAGCTTGTTCCGTTGCATTAGAAATGCCGTCTGACAGTCTACAATTGTAGTAATCTATTACCGTCATTTTTTATTTTAGTAATTGCAGTAATATTCCGAAAAACTTCACAAGCCTGAAATTTGTGAAATTGTGTATAATAATAACATTATGCAAAAACACATTTTTTGCGATTTCACTGTATTTTATCCTGAATGTTACAACATACCATATAAAAAAAGACATTGTCACACAAAGGAATTTACTTATTACTATTTCAGGAAAATGCATGGTATTTGTAGCTGTAAAAACAGAGCGGTGCTTAAAGGGATTTAATCAATAATGGAATACAAGGGTTGTACATTCCTCCCCTATAGTGTATGCAATGCTGGGCAATAAGTGTGAATGACAGCACAGTACTGAAGAAAAATAACCAAAAAGGACAGCAAATCTAGAACACCACTGAAAAAGAAGCCGTTCACTGCAGGATGTAGACAGGCCCCAATGGCTTATGTTGAAATAAGCACAGGTGGTAAACCCTTGCTGAACAACCACTCATCATCCATGAGCGGGGTGGATGCATAGTATTATAGATAGGCTGGAGTCACACTAGTGTACAGCATCGGATATGATATGCTATTGACCCTCGGCTGCAAGTCATTATACAGTGATCCGATCCTGCAATCAGATCGCAGCTGCGGAGGAGAGGGAGGGACTAATTTCCCAATCCCTCCATTGTCATCTGAAGCAATTATCGCACTGAACTCCGGAGTCATCCGAGTACAGTCCAATGTGTCACTCACACCCATAGACTTCTATGGGTGTGAGTGACACGTCTTTCGCTGACAATCGCAGCATGCTGCGATTTTTTCCTTAGTCTGATTAGGGTTGAGGAAAAACTCGCAAATATGAGCTGCTGTATTGTCTTATATGGACCCGAGTACAATAAGACATTTTTTCATAGCACACTCATGCAAGTCATACGCTTGTGTGAGCATATCCATATACCCAGAAATGGCTGCTATAGGGTGCCAGTCATTCCTCTGAGCACATATATCCTGCTATGCCACCTATATCTTATATATTTCCACTCTGTTTGAAATGCGTTCCAAATTTTCAATGTGAGCATCCACATGTATCATCATCTGTTTCACGTCCTTCATTTTGTGATCACTTCTTAAAGGGAATCTGTTGCCAGGTGTCTCCTACCCCTTGAAAGAGCAGTGTATTATAAGAAAAGAGACCCTGATTCCAACAATGTATGACTTAGTTGTTACACAAAGTCCTTAGATGTAGTAGAACTCAGAAGCTAACCCCACCCACACCACAACTCTGTGTACACATTGTATAGTGACAGTGAGCTACTTATCAGAGGTGGAGGTGTGGTCAGAGAACCGCTCACCAGCCCTGTAGTCAGGCAGTGATAATCTCCCGGTGGTAAAACTTTGATTTGGTCTGGATGTTACCTGCACCCACCTGTGTCAGTCCATACCCCAGGGATTTAAAATGAATTATTAAATGATGTGTTACCTTCACTTCCCTGAATCTCTCCTATGATATTATATAAACCTTCATTGTGTGGAAGCAACAGCAAACAGCCTAATAAGTGACACCATCCTGAAGTCAGTGTTTAACCCCTACATCATGCTGTCCTAACATTACATAGCAAAAATCTCCCGACAAATTCCCTTTAAGAATAGCTTAAAGGGGTCTTTTAAACTAAGAATAAGTTGTCAAGAGCCAAGAAATGTGCTGCCACTGGAATTAGGAGAAGTAAAGAACTCTGTAGTAGTCCAGTGGCTGAGGAATGAAATGTCTCTCAGTGGCAGTGATGATGTCCCGCTGCGATGAGACAACCCCTCTATGTGATATAATTATAGCAGGCAGCAGCCACCACTAGAGCAAGCACAGAAGCTGACAGCGTACATACATGGATCTCCATAATAAACAAAGCCGGCATCACGCCGACGTGGTTTAAAGACGTCTCCTAGTCTCAGTAATTCATGTTAAATATGATGAGTGCAATCAGATAAAAATTTGTATTGCACTCTCCACATTGTTATTCAATGAAGCAGCGTCTATCTGCAAAACTTTTCTCACCCGTATTTGGGCTGAGGAAAAAAATTACAGCATGCTGCGTATATATAAAACATCTGAGACTCGCCAATGCAAATCAAAGGGTGCAAGAAAAAAAATGGACATCTCAAACACCATCTGTACGCCGTCTGTCTTTTTACAGACACATTACCATTTTGTAGAATAAAGGGTACTTTACACGCTACGATATTAGTACCGATATCGCTAGCAAGCATACCCGCCCCCGTCGGTTGTGCGTCACGGGCAAATCGCTGCCCGTGGCGCACCTCATTGCTTACACCCGTCACACGGACTTACCTTCCCTGCGACGTCGCTCTGGCCGGCGAACCGCCTCCTTTCTAAGGGGGCGGTTCGTGCGGCGTCACAGCGACGTTACACGGCAGCCGTCCAATAGCAGAGGAGGGGTGGAGATGAGCGGGCGGAACATGCCGCCCACCTCCTTCCTTCCTCATTGCTGGTGGACGCAGGTAAGGAGATGTTCGTCGTTCCACCGGTGTCACACATAGCGATGTGTGCTGCCGCAGGAACGACGAACAACATCGTACCTGCAGCAGGAATGATATTTGGGGAAAAGGAGCGACGTGTCAACGAGCAACAATTTTTGATATTTTTGCACTCGTTGATCGTCGCTCCTTGGTGTCACACGCTGCGATGTCGCTAACGGCGCCGGATGTGCGTCACTAACGACGTGACCCCGACGATATATCGTTACCGATGTCGCAGCGTCCAAAGCACCCTTAGGCTATGTGCGCACGTTGCGTACAGTCACTGCAGAAATTTCTGCAGCGATCTGATGAGCACACGTGCGCTTCTAATCGCTGCAGAAAATGTCCGTAGTGAAAAAAGCCGATTTCATGCGCTCTGCCTGCAGCTCCTGCCATAGACAGAGAAGGGGCTGCAGGCAAAGCGCACGGAAGAAGTGACATGTCACTTCTTAGAACGCGCGCTTCGGGCAGCAGCCGAAGCGCTGCGCTCTAAGACGCCACGTGCGCCCGCCTCCTGCATAATCTTCATAGATTATGCAGGGGACGCAGGACGCATGCAGTTACGCTGCGATACAAAGCGCAGCGTAACTGCATGTAATTACGCAAAGTGCGCACATAGCCTTAAGGCTATGTTCGCACGTTGCGTTTTTGCTGCAGCAAACCTGCTCTCTTGGCAGTGAGAAAGCTGCATTTTTTTACTGCATTTTTGCTGATTTTTATTAGGATTTATAAGCATAAAATCAGTGAAATAAACATGCAAAAAACAACAAAAACCATGCAAGAACATAACTTGTGAACATAGCTTAACACTAGAACTACTGAGGTAGTCATTTTGACTACTTTGCACCATGTATTTCTATATAGGTGTCACGAGTCCAGTAGTTCTAGTGTTAATAGATGCTGAGAAAAAAACAAAAAAACAAATTGAATACGGATCGCATACGGGTACTAGGCGAGAAAAAAAAATCTCACGCTTGCATAGCACTCACATGACAAATGGATTTCACTAGTCCCAATGTTTCTGGATGAGAATGGGACTGATTTTTTATACCCAAGGGGGAGCGGACTCTAAATGGGAGGTCTCTGCAGCTCAGCTATGGCTGCCTCCACAAGCGCATATGTACAGGAACAGCTTTATTCCTGTTTTTCATCAACAGCCCATAAAAAAATCTTTCCTCCCTTGTCCTGACAGCTACTAATGCTGAGGATTATGTGATCTCCCCTCCCTATCCCTGTAGAGTCTGCAGAAATGCTTTGCTCCTTATATACTCTCTCTAGTCCCACAGACAGAACCTTACAGGTAGAGATGAAAGAATAATTTTGCAAGACCTTGGTCAGCAACTAAGTTAGTATTTCGTGGCCATTTATCAAAAGCCCTATGAACCTCCTCCTACCGGCACTAGCCAGTATTTGCAGCCTGTGTTTTGATTGGCCAGTCTGATGCAAAGTCTTGTATGCGTCACAGAAAAAATAATGTAGCGTTAAGGCCAGCTACTCAGAAGAAGAGCCAGGGATAATATCTTGTAAGGCTGGAGTCACACTTGCGATTTGAAAATCGGACCGATTCTCATGCTAGAAAGTAGAATGAGCTCTGTCCGAGTGTTGATCCGTGTGCAATGTCACTGAAATGCGATTTTGTGATTTTTCTCTAGATTGTAGTCTGTGTGCAATCCGTGTGTGATCAGTTTTGATTCTCAGCAGCTATGTCATTTGCCATTCAGCTCTGCTACATGGCCGCTGACAGCAGACACAGACAGTCGCGCGATGAGAATGAACTCGGATGAACTTCACCCAACTTCATTGTCATCCTGCGGCTCTGTCTGTGTGTCGTGGCCTGATTTTCCCCTGAGTGACCGCAGTGATCAGCGCTATCAGCGGTGCTGTCACTGAGGTTACCCGTGGCCACAGCTGAAGTCCTCCACCTGAGATCTGTGGCCGCGGGTAACCTGAGTGACGTCAGCGCTGATAGCGCAACTCACTTCAGCTGCTGTGGGGCGCTCACAGAGAGCGGTCGTGGTCTGTGGCCGCTCTTTGTCAGCTTCCGATGTAGCAGAGCTGAAAGCGTCGTGGGACCTCTGTGGATTACGTCAGACCTGGCAGGGTATTTAGGGACTGTAATAAAATGGTGAAAGAGGGTGGGGTTTTTTTTTTGTCATTTATTCCAAATAGAGGATTTTTGGGTGTATGTCTTTATTTTCTTTAACTTACAGGTTAATCATAGAAGGTATCTGGGGGAGACGCCTGCCATGATTAACCTAGGACTTAGTGGCAGCTATGGGCTGCTGCCATTAACTCCTTTTCCATGCGATGGGATTTGGAGAAAAAAAATGCCAGTGGAGAAGAGCCCTTAAGAGGCATTTTGAGGGCTTTGACTCTCTTATTTCTATTGACATGCTATAGTGTGTGTGATCAGCCCTCCCTCAAGGTGTTCATACTTTTCCCTCTCTCCAAACTCTGATCCATCTTGGACAATGCTCGCTCCATAACACTGAGCTAAGGGAAAGAACAATGTGTGGCTAGATCTACATCAGAAGCAGCAGAATAGTTGGCTATGTACAGGACTTATACAGACGCTACAACAGAAAAGAGGTTCAAAATTCTTAAAAAATACTGGTGATAAAGTTGCTTAATTTTGAAAATTAACCACAATGTACTTAGTCTTCAAGCTGTTGTGTTAATGCAATGTTTGAAACTACACACAGGCTGAAACCCAATTTCAAAAAATATTTTTAGCTAAAAATATGCATTTCAGTCAAAAAAAATCCCCAAAGGTGTCCATGGTCGAGACTATCTGTGTATCTGTAAAAGTTATTCTGAAAAGACACAGACAACTGAAGAATATCTTGCCAATGTATGTAAAGTGCTATGGAATTAATAGCGCTATATAAATGAATAAAATTATTAAAATTATTATTTATTATTATTAATATCTAAACACAAAATTGCAAAAGCTGAATGTGAAACAGGTGTCATTTCAATGATAAATCCCGGTTAACCATAGTCTACTCTAAGAGTAATGTAATTACTTTTTATTACATACCTATTGGCAGTGGTCTACCTAGGTACAGTGTTCACATAGAGATATAACAGCAAAGAAAAACATAAGGATTAGCATATTTATACCTGTTGTTCCAATCAATGTTTATTGAACTGATGTCTAGACTTTTCCTCACTACAGGGATAGATTAGTGTTATTCTAGTCTCTCCACATTACACTGAATATGTTGACACTGAATATAACAAACACGTACAGACGGTGGAGAGGCGGACACCTTCCTTTCATACGCTTTATATACTTCGTAAATCTAAAACTTTAAAACTAAATTTCTAATTATTATTCTATTCACAAGTGAAATTACAGTAAGTGTCATCATCTAAAGTGGCCATACACATCAGACAGAACTGCCCTATACCCGAATCTCCACCAAATGTAGATAACGGTTGAAAGAAGGATTTAAAGGGAACCTGTCAGGTGTAAAATCACTATTAACCTACAGATATGGGGTTAATCTGGAGATAAGTAGCATTCTGAACCTGCCTGGCACCTGTACATTGAACGTGAATGCTGGGAGGAAATGAACTTCAATCCTCCCAGCAGCATTCCGGTTTCAGTCACGGGGGTGGCCCCGGCACAAGTTCAGTCACTGCCCTGTGTATGGAGAAAGGTTGCTGTAACCACCCCGGTACTGATTGACAGCTGGATCTAATGATGAGCGTCTGTCAGTCAGTATGAGCGGCCATCTAGATTCACAAAGTGTTGACTGAAACGACACTGTCCCCGTGAATGAAACCGGAGGACTAAAGTTAATTTCCTCCAGGCAGAGAAGTTCTATTTGGAGTTACCATGCAGGTTCAGAATGCTATTAACCTGTCGATTAACTCCCCATCTGGAGGTATTGATGCTGCTTAGGGACCTTTTCCCATTAAAAAAAAAAAAACATCCATATCAGAATGGGCTTCTTCAGCCAACACCTCTCTCTTCAGACCACCCTGAACACAGCAGGCTTGGCTCATCTGAGAATGTTTTCTGTGAGAAAGCAGAGTAGGCTTTTGCCAGACATGTCTGATGTTGGCTAATCTTCCACGTAAATAAAAACATCTGACATTTTCATCATGTTTCCTGACAAAATCTGTAGGAAAACTTGGGAGACCCCGCACACATATTAGATAATTGTCTGGTCCTTAGAATATCTTCAGATTAGGTCAACTTTAATCCCATGTATATGGGTGCCTTAAAGTGAACCTGTCACCACGAAAATGACATCCAATCAGGTAGCATGGATAGAGCAGGAGGAGCTAAATATATAGTTTTGTTAGAAAAGATTCAGTATAACCTGTGTATTCATCCTTTAAACTTCTCTTTTTAGGATGTTTGGTCCAGTGGGCGGTCCTATCAGTGACTGACAGCTTTCTTTGTAAAAATTTGTATGTAGGGAACGCTGTCAGTCATTGATAGGACCACCTACTGGACCAAAGATCCTAGAAAGAGAAGATGTTGAAAGGAGGAAAACACGGGTTATACTGAATCTTTTAACACAAAATTATATATTAATCTGCTTGGCTCCGCTTGCTCTATAAAATGGTGCCTTCAGGTTGGACAGCATTTTCATGGCAACAGGTTCCCTCTAAAGTGTACCTACTAATGTACCACAATGGGGGACTCAGATCCCCACTGATCATTCAAAAGTCTGCTATAAAGTGTGTCACTCAGTATGGAGAAGCTGTGCGTTCAGGAGGCAGAAGTGCCCATCTCCTAAAAGGAGCAATGTACAGAGTGTGTGGACCCCGAACAATCTGCAGGACATGCACGGGGATAGAGTATATTAACAGTAAATGGTGGGTATACTGTAAGTCATGATCGAGGATCCCACCTCACAGGCTTTATTCAATACAGTCTCTGAAGGGGTCCCAAGACTATTTACATTTTGCTTTTCTACAAAACTCAAAGATCAAGGCATTTTGGCATCCTATGTAAATTTTCCAATAAATTAATAGAATAGCCAAAAAACCTTAGCTTTAATAGATTCCTATAGTGTCTAAGATCCGTCTGCAGAACATCAATGAGAATAAATCAGAAGGATACAATAGAAAACGTTTTCTTTCATTGTTTGCGCTGAGATATCCAATAGATCGGGGGGCACAGTGCATCGGCTGTTGTAGGAGACCCCTACACGGTACAGCGGGAGCCCGGCCGTGTGTTGGGGAATGGTTGGGCTCATTTATGTAGTAGTCAGAATAAAGTAAATTAAACAAGTTCCCTTTTCCATTACCCTTGAGGCTTCCTTAAACAAGAAAGAAGCATGTCTGTTACTAAAGATAGTTTTGCTATTTGGCCGAATTCAAAGCTAATTCTCTGACATGAGGGATAATCAGATTTTACATTGTGTCTATGAAATGACTAACACCTTGGGCTTGGATGTTCTGCAGTCTGCATTTCTCACTGATTTATACCTTTTTAACCCCTTTTTGACCATGGCTTAAAGGGAACCTGTCACCACTTTTTTGGCGTATAAGCTGCGGCCACCACCACCGGGCTCTTATATACAGTATTCTAACATGCTGTATATAAGAGCCCAGGCCGCTGTGAGAACATAAAAAACACTTTATAATACTTACCTAATGGTCGCTCAGTTGGCCAGATGGGTGTCTCCGTTCTCTGGTGCCGGCACCGCCTCTTTCGGCCATCTTCTACCTCCTTCTTCTCTAGCCGCAGTGCATGACACGTTCGACGTCATCCACACTCACCGGAATTCAGGTCCTGAGCAGGGCAGATCAAAGTATTGTAGTGCACCTGCACAGGACATATCATGCACACAGGAGTCAGAAGGAGGACGAAGATGGCAGAAAGAGGCGGCGCCGACACCGGAGAACGGAGACGCCCATCTGGCCAACCTAGCGACCATTAGGTAAGTATTATAAAGTGTTTTTTTATGTTCTCACAGTGGCCTGGGCTCTTATATACAGCATGTTAGAATGCTCTATATATTATAGCCTGGTGGTGCTGGCCGCAGCTTATACGCCAAAAAAGTGGTGACAGGTTCCCTTTAATATGAACACGTCCCAAATATAGCACAAAAGTCGTACATATCATATAGCAATGCTTCATATTTATAGTATTCGCCGGGGTTGGTGGTTTCTAACAAGGTTTCTTATTCAAGGTTTCTATCTATAGTCAGATGGTAGCTTGTTCCAGTTTCATTTAAAACTGTTACTTTAAAGACTTAGGCGGGCTTTGCACGTTGCGACATCGCAAGCCGATGCTGCGATGTCGCACGCGATAGTCCCCGCCCCCGTCGCAGGTACGATATCGTGTGATAGCTCTGGCCGTCGCCCCGCCTCCTTCCTAAGGGGGCGGGTCGTGCGGCGTCATAGTGACGTCACACAGCAGGCGACCAATAGCGGCGGAGATGAGCAGGATGTAAACATCCTGCCCACCTCCTTCCTTCCGCATATCCTACGGAAGCCGCGTTGATGCCGGTAGGAGATGTTCCTCGCTCCGCCGACTTCACACACAGCGATGTGTGCTGCCGCAGGAGCGAGGAACAACATCGGACCGTCGCGTCAGCGTAATTATGGATTACGCCGGCGCTGCAGCGATGATACGATTACGACGATTTTGCGCTCGTAAATCGTATCATCTAGGCTTTACACACTACGATGTCGCATGCGATGCCGGATGTGCGTCACTTTCAATTTGACCCCACCGACATCGCACCTGCGATGTCGTAGTGTGCAAAGCCGCCCTTATTCCCATTTTAATCCGGTTTTAGCAAAGTTATTACCAATCCACAGGTCGCCCTGTTAGATTAGAGCATATATACAAACATGGTCTCATTTATCATCCATGGGACTGTAAATATAACCAAGTACACCGCTTCATTCTGTCAAAGCTCCGTTTTCAAGCTTGGTGGGGTCTTACTGGTCGTACTTCCAGCTTATCACATATCCTGTTAATATGTAAAAACTTGCTAATATGTGAATAAACCTTTAAAGTGGAGCATTGACCAGTTTGAGCAGGTTATACTGACCACTTTATGGAATAGTGGCTGCAGAGCTAAGTAAAAAGTAGTTATTAAATATTTTTTCACTCGGGCATGTACTTTTTTTCCTCTATAAGACATTAGCAAATCATATGCAGTCAAAAACATACCAGGGAAAGAAAAAGACGCCCGATAATAGGTTAGAGCAGGTTTCTCGGTGTGAGACATGTACTGACAGACAGTCTGATTTTATTGCAGAACTATATATGATTGAAAAGTAGCTGGAGCACATCTTAGTGTGATTACTAACAATATTTCTACTTTTATCTCAGGGCAGTCAGTGTGGGGGGCATTAGGCCACACATTAGGGATGACAGCCCTGTGAGAGAGCTGCAAGAAGTGTTTGTTATGAAAGGTGTCTCCTGTATAATCACATTTATCTCTGCTTTACTGCAGACAGTTGACTATATTTTGTGCTTTACACAGCTCTGCAGTGATATCAGTGAGGAAAGCAGACTGTCCGTCATTACATGTCTCACACTGAGAAATCCGTTCTCAGCTTCTTCTATTCTTATTTCCCCTTTTGGGTGCTGCCTGCTTATGATTTGGCAATGTTATGCAGTGGAAGAATATGCACTCAATGAGAAATCTCTGGTAATGCCCAATAAGGCTTATCAAAAATTATAAACAATACGCTACAAGCTAATACAAGTGCATCTCAATAAATTAGAATATTATCAAAAAGTTAATTTATTTCAGTAATTCAATACAAAAAGAGAAACACTTTATATAGCGTTATTACACAGTGATCTATTTCAAGTGTTTATTTCTGTTAATGTTGATGATTATGGCTTACAGCCAATGAAAACCCAAAAGTCATTATCTCGGAAAATTAGAATTACCACATAACACCTGCAAGGACTTCCTAAGCATTTAAAATGGTCCCCTAGTCTTGTTCAGTAGGCTTCACAATCATGGGGAAGACTAATAACTTGACAGATGTCCAGAAGGCAGTCACTGACACACTCCACAGGGAGGGTAAGCCACAAAAGGTCATTGCTAAAGAAGCTGGCTGTTCACAGAGTGCTGTATCCAAGCATATTAATGGAAAGTTGAGTGGAAGGAAAAAGTGTGGTAGAAAATGGTGAACAAGCACCGGGATAACCGCAGCCTTGATGTATCTCCGTAACAGAGAGGAGAAATTAAAAAGTAAAAACTATGTTTGACTCAGCTCTGTACCCACTATTCCATGATGTGCTCAAACTGATGAGAGGTGCTCCTTAAGAGCAATTTCACATCTTATATACACTATATTGACAAACGTTTTGGGACATCTACAATAACTTTCACTCTAAATCTATAAAAATCAAAAAAGGTCCGTGGAGCCTCTGTTAGGATGTTAGGAGTCTCAACACAGAACTAGTCAGATATCCCGCCAGGAAGGATCTAGCCAAGGAGTGGCTCTTTTTAGGAGACCACCATAACCACCATATTAAGTGGCCCTTTTAGTCAATATCCAACTTTTTGACGAGTTTAAAGATATGACAAGGGAAATACCAAGGCCAGGTATCCATCCACAGACAGCTGTTTCGGGGTATTGCCCCTCATCAGTGTGGAGTAGGATTCTTGCTAGGTGGGAGCAATGCCTAGTAGACCAACAAGAGTGCCTTTGTTGGCTGCCGGCAGTGTTTTCTCTGGCTGGTCTCCCCGAGATCAGTGATTGTTTTGTCTTACTCTAAATCTATAGGCATTAATATGGGACAGCTTGGACAGTTTTGGTACGGCTTTCTACCAAAGTTTTGGAGAGTGTCTGTAAGAATTTTTAGACACTGATGTTGGACTAGAGGGTCGGGTCACAGTTCCCTTTCTAGTTCCCCCGAAGGTCAAGATTGCTCAGCCAGTTGTATTCTTAGGTAAGACTTTCTATAAGTACAAAAAGGTGCATCTACAGTCACTGCTCACAAAATTGTGCGAATATAGGTATGATTAAGGGTACAACTGGCTGAGCACAGCCTTGACCTTGGGTAGAACTAGAAAGGGAACTGTGACCCGACCCTCTAGTCCAACAATAGTGGCTAAAGATTCTTACAGACACTCTCCTAAATTTTGAAGAAGGTCTAACCAGAGAGTACAACTGGCTGAGCACAGTCTTGTTGTTCTCACCCAACCATGTCCTTATGGACCTTGCTTTGTGCACTAGCCACAATCGTGCTGAAACAAAAAAGGGCCTTCCCCAAACTGTTCCCACAGAGTTGTTTGCATCTAATTATCCAAAATGTCTTGTATGTTGAGGCACTAAAGGGAACCTTTCATTTTGGATAATGGTATTAACCTGCTAATATAGCATTATAATCTGAAAGTTAATAGTGATTGTTAGGAAAGTGCCTGCTCACTGTACTAATAGA
Organism: Anomaloglossus baeobatrachus; assembly: GCF_048569485.1. Taxonomy (NCBI): domain Eukaryota; kingdom Metazoa; phylum Chordata; class Amphibia; order Anura; family Aromobatidae; genus Anomaloglossus; species Anomaloglossus baeobatrachus. The sequence goes on from NC_134358.1 coordinate 135,477,876, forward strand.
GTAGTTCCTGGGAGAAAATGAACTTTATTCCTCCCCTGAGCCGCCAGCTTTCAGTCATCAGGTGTGGCTACAGTCTGTTAGTACGCTCCCAGGACTCTGGTTGACAGCCAGCTTTATACTGAGGAACTGCACAGTTGGCAGTGAGTCAAAGTGGCGGGGCATGCCTATATTCACACAAAGTTGTGAGCAGTGACTGTAGATGCACCAGCATGCCTGTATGACTAAAAGCCAACACGCCTCTATGACTGAAAGCCAGGAAGCCTATATGACTGAAAGCCAGCATGCCTGTATGACTGAAAGTCAACACGCTTGTATAACTGAAAGCCAGGAAGCCTACATGACTGAAAGGCAGCACGCCTATATGACTGAAAGTCAGCACATCTGTATGACTGAAAGCAAGCATTCCTGCATGACTAAAAGCCAGCATGCCTATATTACTGAAAGCCAGCACACCTGTATGACTGCCAGCATGCCTGTATGACTAAAAGCCAGCACTCCTGTATGACTTAACGACAGCTCATCTGTATGACTGAAAGCCAGCTCGTCTGTATGACTGAAAGCCAACACGCCTGTAAGCCAGCAAGTCTCTGGAAAATATAGTTCATTTTCTCACTTTCAGTACAGATGCTGGGCACCTTTGTAAAACTAGTAACCTGCAGATTAACTCTATATCTTCGGTTTATTAGCATTATTCAATGTGACAGGTACTCTTTAAAATCTTCTTTCACTGAAATGAAATGGCTCAGGAGAATCCCTGAAACTCTTCTCTGTAACTTTAAATAGTCTAAGACGTCATGGCTGAGCTGCGGCGGTTCCTAATAGTTTGCACCATTCAATAATAGCACTCACAGCTTCACAGCTTATTGTGGAATATAGAAGAGAAGAAATATCCTAACTGACTTGTTACCCCAGCCCATAAATTAGTGAGCTCCTTAGAACCCATTCTTCCACAATCGTGGGACAGGCAGACGCATGGTGAGGGGCTGGATTTTATACACCAGTGGCAATGGGGCTGCATAAAAAACTTGAATTCACCGATTATTAAGTGTGTCCCAATACTTTTGTCCATACGTATTTTTATATTATTTTTTTTTTACATTGATGCAATCTGTTTTTGAAAATACATTTATCACAGGAGAAGTTAACTCTTTACTGGAATCGCAGTTGCAATAATGAATGTTATTAAACCATGGTCTAGGTTTTCTTGCAGTCCTGTGTAAAACAACAACCGTAACGCTGCAATGTTAGAAGCCATAATGCGGAAAATACACATTATTGGAGAGTACCAAGGACAAGCTCCGTGCTGCTACGTCTGACGGCATTATGTGGCTGTGCGGATTACTTATTACATGTCACTACTCCCTTTGACAGGAAATGATGTCTCTGTATTATTGTAAAAGACATGCTCCAACAATAATCGGCAGGTTTATTCAACAAAATAGTTATCCTCAATAAGAAGATTATATGCTTTATGTTGTATGGGAAGTGCTGCCTTCATGTATATATTCACATTATTACGGTACCTCCAAAGTAGGATCTTTTCTGTCTGCACAGGATGGCAGGATTTACATACATTATGTTATTGTATTACAGACGGTGTTATATATTTATCACATTTACTCTCTTGGTAATCATTTGTTCTGACAATGCAGCAACATGCTAAACCTTTATCCTGCCATTTCTGCACCCTTTAAAGGGAATCTGTCACCAGGTTTTTGCTCCCCCACCTGAGAGCAGCATAATGTAGAGACAGAGACCCTGATTCCAGCGATGTGTCACTTATTCGGCTGATTGCTGTTATTGTGATAAAAATTACAGTTTTCTCTACTGCAGATCTAGCAGTTTTTTGAATGTGGAACTCTGTAACCCCGCCCACAACACCGATTACAGTGTATACAGAAAACTGCCAATCGGTGTTGTGGGCGGGGTTATACTAATGATAATATCCTGCTGATTAAATAGTGATTTTATCAAAACTACACTGAGCAACCCAGTAAATGACACACCCCTGGAATCAGGATCTCCTCCCCTACATTATGCTGCTCTCAACTTAGGTGGCAAAAACCTGGTGACAGAGTCCCTTTAAGTCCCTCAAAATTTAATTATGACCATTGCTACACAATGCAAAAAACCATAACAGTCCCTCCTCCTCCTCTCCACGTATCTTACTGGCAGAAAGAACTTGTGGTCTCATTAGGTACCAGGGACCATCACTGTGGGATATAGCCTCTAAACAGTTATTTTGTTCTGGGAATGGTTACTATTAAAACTATTTACCCCCACCATAGAAAATTAAGCTTATTAGCACATTTAAAGGGGTTCTGCAGTTCCAGAAACCCACTGTCCCCTGAATACAGTCTCTTTGTGCCTTAAGGCGGCGTTACACACATCGATTTATCGTGCGTTCGCATGTGCGATTGCACCCGCGCTCATCGTTTGTGCGTTACGGGCAATTTGTTGCCCGTGTCGCACAAAGTCGGTAGCCCCCCCGTCACACGTACTTACCTCCCTAACGACCTCGCTGTGGGCGGCGAACATCCTCTTTCTGAAGGGGGAGGGACATTCGGCGTCACAGCGACGTCACACAGCGGCCACCCAATAGAAGCGGAGGGGAGGAGATGAGCGGAACGTAACATCCAGCCCACCTCCTTCCTTCTGCATTGCCGGCGGGATGCAGGTAAGCTGTGTTCGTCGTTCCCGGGGTGTCACACATAGCGATGTGTGCTGCCTCAGGAACAATGAACAACCGGCGCCCAGAAGGACGATCGATTTTTTTAAAATGAGCGACGTGTCAACGAGCAACGATAAGGTGAGTATTTTTGCTCGTTCACAGTCGCTCGTAGCTGTCACACGCTGTCAAACGATGCCGGATATGCGTCACTAACGACGTGACCCCGACGACATATCGTTAGATATATCGTAGCATGTAACGGGCCCTTTACTCACTCTCCCTGGGCCCAGTGTTGAATCTTCATCGCTGCTCCGGTGTCTTTTATTGTGCTGACGTCATGTTAATAGCGCTACAGCCAATAACTGAGTTCAGCAGCTCAAGCTTTCGACTTGCGCAGAGCCGCTGAGGTCACTGATTGGCTGCAGCGCTATAGATATAACATCAGCCCTGGAGACAATAAAAAGCACAGCAGTGATGGACCCAGAGATGGTGAGTAAAGCAAATGGAGAGTAAAGAAAGACACTTGTCACGGAGGGGTTGAATAATTTTGAGACTAGTGTTCAGTATAAGTGGCATTTTGCGTTGAGTTTGATGAAACCACTTGTTATATCAGTTGTAAGGCGCTTTTGAAATTTTTCATGTTTCTTCGTTTTATTGCAAACAGCAGAAATTCGTAAATGTTGCGAATAAACATAATTTGCAATAGAGCTGAATAATTTTGATTGCAAATATATTAGCCCAAACCTACAATTAATTGTTAAACAATCAGATTTCCTTTAAAGGGGATGTCCACTACATTCATATTGATCATCCATCCTTAGGACTGGTTATTAGTATCAGACTGATGTGGGTCTGACAGTCAATACCCCAATCAATCAGTCGTTATCACCTCTTTTGATGGTTGGATGTAAACAAGGCAGGACGGGATCTGCAGTGCCGGGCAGAAACGTGCACAGAGCTGCTGTGTTCTCCATACATTTACATCAGGCTGCCAAGGATGATAGTAGCTGATCGGCAGGGATGCCAGATACCCACCCCTCTTAAGGATAGGTCATCAATATAAGGGCTCGCTCACACTAGCGTATAGCTCAGACAAGGGCTATTTGATGTTTTTTTCGGATAGTATGCGCTCCAATGTTGTACAATGGAGCAGTGCTGAGTCATCATGAGAAGAAAAATCACTGCATATTGCAATACATTGTACGATGTGCATCCATACAAGTCTATTGGTGTGTGGAAAATACCAGACTGCATTCCGATGTCATTCAAGTGCAGTCGGTTATATACGCAGAAACAGGCAATGGAGAAGATGGAGAAATTAAGCTATCCATCTTTTCCGCACCTGTGATCCGATTTTTGCATGCAAGAGAATCAGATCACAGTAAAATAACTCTTGGCTCACGCTGGCAGAAGAGTTTGAATAAAGTGTCATTTACATATAGAATCCGATTCTTTTGCATGAGAAACATCAGATGCTATATGCCAGAGTAAACATATCCTAAAAGCAGTGATCAACCCCCTTACAGGGATTCTGTCAGCTGGATCAATCCTCCTAAGCCGTCTATATGGGTATACAGGTCATGCAAAGCTGAATAAAATAATAATTTGATATCTGTGATGTCTTATCCAATAGAAATCCACTTTTTTCTTTATATGTAAATGAGCTGTTAAGATCAATGGGCAGATTAGATCTGAGAATCTAGAGATTATCGTAAATGCAGAGGTGTTGTCAGCATTCCTCCGCTCAGTGATCAGGGAGCGCTGAGCTGTCAGTTGGTTGCTGGCAGCTCAGTCGTCCAGTCTCATACTAGGAGGTGCTGGATTTCTGCAGGCGTTCTCAGTTATTGCCCAGCTATTTAGTTGAGCAGTTTATCCCAGAGCACTGCCTGTCTTAGCCTTCTGTTTAGTGGTGCTTGTTGGCCATTGGATATCTGTGCTCTGTGGATTGATCTTTTGCTGTCAGACCTCTGAAATTGTTTAACTATCCTTTTGCCTTGTTCCTTTGCTCTGATTTGCTACCCTCTTGTTTTTTTTGCCTCCGGACTGTGACCTGACTATGCCCCAGTCTATCCCTTTAATTTTGACATGGTCTCCTGGTACCTGACTCCAGAACGTTCAACAATCCTGCTTCTCAACTGGTCCGTGTACTGGCTAGTGTCACAGGTGTCAGCAGTGTGAGACATATAATGACTGACAAGGTTCCCACCTTCATCTGAACCACCACTGCAGAATTCATCCCTGGTGTATTAGGTCCTGCTCTTTACTTCTGGCCTTTGACCTATACAGTGGAACCTTGGATTACGAGTATAATTTATTCTGGGAGTGAGCTCTTAAACCAAGTTACTCTTATCAAAGCGAATTTTCCCATAGGAAATAATTGAAACGCAGTCAATTCGTTCCACAACCCAAAAATATTTACTGTATTTATACAAAATTATTACAGTAATACAATATAATGTACTGTGTTCATATACAATTATTGCAGTACAGTAATAAAAAATACTGTACAGTAAAGTAAAAAGCATATAAGGCACATTAAACTGCACGTTAGCTTACAATAGAATTGTTGGTGTGCAGGAGGTACAGTATAAGCAATGCTGTACTGGTTAGCAGAAAGAAAGTACAATACCGTATCCACAAATGCAAATTGATAGACATGCTATATAGTATATACTGTACTGTACAATGGTATACTGTGTACAATATACAGTACATATGTATAGAAAGTTACCTCCAGAGCGGGCCAGAGAGCGGTGAAAGGACCGAATCGGCAGTGTGCACTGTGAGTATTTGCTCTTATTGCAAATCATTGCTCTTACACCAAGTTACACATTTGTAAAAAGCTTTGCTTGTCTTGCAAAACGCTCTCAAACCAAGTTACTCTTAATCCACACACTCTGCTAGCGCATGGGTGGTTCCATCATTGTACACAAGATCCCGGCATAGATACTCTGTATTGCCTAAGACACATAATAGTCCCATTGCATGGATAAGTATGCAGTTTGGGGGTCACACGGTCATATCAGGAATGCCCAGTCGCCACACATTGCTACAGATTGCCTAATCTAAGTTCATTAGGAGTTTTTTTCTTCTTTACTTTTCACCTCAAAAAAATATTTCTACATATTGATGATGAATGTGGGAATTTTTTCCGATATAACATTTATTTTTCTCTCTTGTCTACCAATAAGGCAGACCTTTGGATGCCATGATTGACAGTACAAGTGAAATCATATTTTTTCATCATTGTTGATAGATCCCTACTACCGTGACAAAGGCCCATGTTTGAGCTGAAACATTACTAATAATGGGACTTTTTTTCATTTTTTTCACCATAATAAAGAAAAATCAACAGACTCTTTGTTATCTCCTGTCCTTTTTTTCCTGTATGAGTGCCGGTTATTTTCTTTGATTTATTCTATTTAGGCTGCTTTCACACTATGTTTTTGTAACATGCGTCATGAATGTTTTTTTGCTGTAAAAGAGGATCCTGTTTTTACAAAGAAAAACACATGCAAACGCAAGTGTTATTTTGCTGGATCCTGTCACTTGAAGTTTATGGCGGGCATTGGAGTCATGTGATCGGGAGTGAGGGGAACTGAACGTGACAGACTGGGAGCCGGCATCCGACAGCTGCGGAGGCTCGTAACCAAGGTAAACATCGGGTAACTTGCTTGGATACCCGATATTCACCTTGGTTACGAGCGTCTGCAGCTGCTAGGAGCCGGGCTCCCTGCACACGTAACCAAGGTAAACATCGGTTATCCAAGCAAGTTACCCGATGTTTACCTTGGTTACGAGCCTCCGCAGCTCTCAGGCGGGGGAGAAAGAGAGAGGAGAGGGAGGGGGAGAGAGGAAGGGGGAGGAGGGAGAGAGACTGATCACGCGAGGCTGGTTTCTGGGCATGCTCAGTAGAGCAAGCAGGATCCTGTCTATCAGCATGTCAGCGTTCACATGCGTTTGCGTGCAGTATAGTCAGGATCCAGCAATTTGCAGTATTTGGACGCAGCTCAAAAACGCTACAAGTAGCGTTTTTGAAAAAAGTTAAAAAACTGCAAGTCGCTGGATCCTCACTATAACGCACGCAAACGCATGTGAACGCATATTGACGCGAGTCCATTGCAAATGCATTGAAATGAAAACGCATTTGCACTGGATCCGTTTTTGCGTTAAAAAAACGTTCAGGACGCATGTTAAAAAAATGTAGTGTGAAAGCAGCCTTACTTCAAAGCACCAACTACTTTGCAGTAGAGCCAGGAATAATCCTTTATATAACGACTGATAGTCTGCTCTCCTGATCTACATGTCTCACACTGGTAACGCCACATTTCATTAAAGGGAACCTGTCACTGGATATTTATAATAATCACCTAATGGTCAGTGCAGAGCAGACTGGCCGGATGGGCATCTCCGTTCTCCGGGTCCACGCCTCCTCTTTCGGCCATCTTTGTCCTCCTTCTTAAGCTAGTGTGGATGACGTGTTCTACATCACACACACTCGCCGACATTGAGGTCCTGCACAGGCGAACTTTGATCACTCCTGAGTAGGGCAGATCAAAGTATTGTAGTGCGCCTGCGTGGGACCTTAATGTCGGCGAGTGTGTATGACGTAGAACGCGTCATCCACACTAGCTTCATAAGGAGGTCAAAGATGGCCGAAAGAGGAGGCGCGGACCGGGAGAACGGACACGCCCATCCGACCAGTCTGCTCTGCACCGACCGTTAGGTGAGTATTATAAACATCTGGTGACAGGTTCCCTTTAACAATTATCTCTGGAGACAGGGAGATCTATGTCTGGCCCATAGATCTAATCAGCTTATTTACATAATAATAAAAATGATGATTTCAATGGAATAAAACATCAGATCGCAGATATCAGGGTATCATTTTATTCACATTTCTATGACCTATATGCCCATATAGACGGCTTAGGTGGGTTGACGGATTCCCATTAAATATTACTTTTCAGTGGGTTAGTGCATGGACAGATTTACAAGTGCAACAAATACTCTATGTCTTACTAGTCAGGTTATTTTTATCCACAAAAAATATATACCGTGATTTTTTTGTTAATCTCTCATGTAAAAGTAATATTTCTGGTCAAAATTGAAATTTTCATCATTAATCAACTTGTACCCTAGTTTTGTAAACATTATCAGCCATAGAAATGGTAGTTTTGGATTCTTGGTTTACAAAATGGTTATGGGTATGCTACAAATGCCTAATAGAGAATGACCTCTCCGGTCCATTTACCCAACATATACAAGTGGATTTCTAAAATAAGAATAAACAGAAATACGTGAACACCTGATCTTATCATTAGGACTAACTGGTCATCACATAAAGGTCATCTGAAATTGGAAAATACCATTCTAGACCATTGACTATTAATCCTAGATTGTACGATCCCTCTGTTGCTTTGACTGTTGTCATACAAGGAAGCCTGTGATAGTGAATGGCCGCCTTTCATGGTAGGACATTATTTGGTGAACAGATGGTGACGGCACTTCTTCACACTGTCCTTTTGCAGAGATGACTCCTTGATAGTTTGCTCATCAACTCATAAGTTCAGACTAGAATTGATAGCTAGTGAGGCTAGCCGTTCTTCCGGCACCATCTAGGAGGCCTGAGGCATTGCTTGCGCGGAAGCGTGAGATCTTACAACGTGTAATGAACCTACCAGCAGTGGCTCTTATGTCAACATGAATAATATTATGTTTATGCATTCAACGTTCCTTCAGTAAATCACTGCTGACTTGTGTGCCGGTCCCATTAGCCTGTTTGGCAGGTGACTGGTTAACTTGCTCATGTGTTAGAGCTAATATATCTTCCTACCGTATTAGTATTCAATGTGGATGCTGATTACATGCATTTACCAGGCACTTTTAAGCCCAGCAACATTAACGGGAATCTGTCAGCAAGATTTTTTACATACGGAGATAGTGGTATGGCTGTGCCAATAAAGATGACACTTATTTGTTGTTTTGATGTGAAATTCATGAAAAATTTAGTGCAGAAGCCAAATGTAAATCAGCTTGAAATGCAATGGGGGTGTGTCAATATACCTGGATTGCTTCTCCCAAGTGCACAGACACGCCGCAATGCACTGCCACCCTGATGTGTGCAGACACGCCGCCATGCACTGCCACCCTGATGTGCACAGACACACCCCTATGCACTTCCACCCTGATGTGCAGACACACCCCTATGCACTGCCACCCTGATGTGCAGACACACCCCTATGCACTGCCACCCTGATGTGCACGGACACACCCCCATGCACTGCCACCCTGATGTGTATGGACACGCCCCCATGCACTGCCACCCTGATGTGTGCAGACACGCCGCCATGCACTGCCACCCTGATGTGCACAGACACACCCCCATGCACTGCCACCCTGATGTGCACAGACACACCCCCATGCACTGCCACCCTGATGTGTATGGACACGCCCCCATGCACTGCCACCCTGATGTGCAGACACGCCCCATGCACTGCCACCCTGATGTGTGCAGACACGCCGCCATGCACTGCCACCCTGATGTGCACAGACACACCCCCATGCACTGCCACCCTGATGTGCACAGACACACCCCCATGCACTGCCACTCTGATGTGTATGGACACGCCCCCATGCACTGCCACCCTGATGTGCATAGACACGTCCCCATGCACTGCCACCCTGATGTGTGCAGACACGCCGCCATGCACTGCCACCCTGATGTGCACAGACACCCCCATGCACTGCCACCCTGATGTGTATGGACACGCCCCCATGCACTGCCACCCTGATGTGCATAGACACGTCCCCATGCACTGCCACCCTGATGTGTGCAGACACGCCGCCATGCACTGCCACCCTGATGTGCACAGACACACCCCCATGCACTGCCACCCTGATGTGCACAGACACACCCCCATGCACTGCCACCCTGATGTGTATGGACACGCCCCCATGCACTGCCACCCTGATGTGTATGGACACGCCCCCATGCACTGCCACCCTGATGTGCAGACACGCCCCCATGCACTGCCACCCTGATGTGTGCAGACACATCCCCATGCACTGCCACCCTGATGTGTATGGACACGCCTCCATGCACTGCCACCCTGATGTGCAGAAACGCCCCCATGCACTGCCACCCTGATGTGCACAGACTCACCCCTATGCACTTCCATCCTGATGTGCACAGACACACCCCCATGCACTGCCACCCTGATGTGCACAGACACACCCCCATGCACTACCACCCTGATGTGCACAGACACGCCCCCATGCACTGCCACCCTGATGTGCACAGACACACACCCATGCACTGCCACCCTGATGTGTACAGACACGCCCCCATGCACTGCCACCCTGATGTGCACAGACACACCCCCATGCACTGCCACCCTGATGTGCACAGACACACCCCCATGCACTACCACCCTGATGTGCACAGACACACCCCCATGCACTGCCACCCTGATGTGCACAGACACACCCCCATGCACTGCCACCCTGATGTGCACAGACACACCCCCATGCACTACCACCCTGATGTGCACAGACACACCCCCATGCACTGCCACCCTGATGTGCATAGACACTCACCCATACACTGCCACCCTGATCTGTACAGACACACCCCCATGCACTTCCACCCTGATGTGCACAGACACGCTCCCATGCACCTCCACCCTGATGTGCATATGATGTCTACTCTAAACTTCTCATAACTGTATTTCTACAAAAAAGGTGTCACTTTAAATACCAGAGGACAATCAAGTCTACAGCCATTGCACCAATCAACATTTTGCAAAAGGCCAAAATTAAGAAAGGTATATAAACCTTCCAGGTAGGGCTTCACTCATCAATGTCCCAGCAAGCCAGCCAGCAGGAGTGTCAGTGTCCAGGCAAGCAATTTTTTTTAGTTTTTTTTCATTACTGTCCTTGTATTTCAATAAAGAGCTGTGTAGCTCCTAGTTTGTTGAATTTTTTTTTTTAAAAAAAGTGAGTTAAAAAAAACCCAAAATTTTAAAATTGTTCCAAAACCGTGGCATCCGTAGTATCATTTCACCAAGGTAACTTTTTTGGGTTATGTCTCACAGGAAAGCACCTGTGGTGGTTATTTTGGTTTACGTGCAATACAGAGGTGTTTGACATTCCATTTTTGCCACTTAATCTACAACCTGTCAAAGATGGGGTGTAAAAACACTGTATATATAGGTTTTGAGTAGCCAATAACGTTTGGGAGCCTTCCATTGGGCGTTTTTAAAGAAACAGATGTGTTGAAAAACGAAAGAAACGGATGAAAAAACTGATGCGACAGATCTGTTTTTTTGCCGGATCCGCTAGTCAGATCCGTAGAAAAACTGATCCGGCGCATCAGTTTTTTCAACCGTTTCTTTCATTTTTCCACATCAAACTGATGTGTGAAACGCGCCTTAAGCGGGAGTTTCTTCAGGGCAGTAAAGGTTTTACTTGTATATGGGATATAGGAGAACGTTGTGTATATAAATATTACACAAGAGTTCACAGTTAGTCATGGGCAATGATCTGTACACAGCATAGCTATAAGGGGTCCTCGTTAAAAAAATCATATTTTATCCCAGAAGCAATAGTTCAAAGGGAGAATGGCTCCGTAATGAAGCATACAAAATTCATAAGAAACATTTCTGTGTAATGGGACCAGGAAATCTCCTAAGTGCCATACTCAGAATTCATGTAATGAAGAATGAGAATATGGCACCTTTGGCTGTCCTTCCCCTCCAACTGTCCTTCCCCTTAGGCTGTCCTTCCCCTTCGGCTCTCCTTTCCCTTTCTGATGTCATTACTCTTTGGCTGTACTTCCCCTTTGGCTGTTGTTCTCATTCGCCTATCCTTCCCCTGTCATTCTTCGGTTGTCCTTCCCCTTCTGCTGTCCTTCCCCTTCGGCTGTTCTTCCCCTTCGGCTGTTCTTCCCCTTCGGCTGTTCTTCCCCTTCACCTGTCCTTCCCCTTCCCCTGTCCTTCCCCTTGCCCTTTAGCTGTCCTTCCCCTTCCCCTGTCCTTCCCCTTTGGCTGTCCTTCCCCTTCCCCTGTCCTTCCCCTTCGGCTGTCCTTTCCCTTCGGCTGTCCTTCCCCTGTCCTTCTTCTTCGGCTGTCCTTCCCCTTCGGCTGTTCTTCCCCTTCACCTGTTCTTCCTATTCGCCTGTTCTTCCTATTCGCCTGTTCTTCCCCTTCCCCTGTCCTTCCCCTTCGGCTGTTCTTCTCCTTCACCAGTTCCTCTCCTTCGCCTATACTTCCCCTTTCCTTCGCCTTTGGCTGTCCTTCCCCTTTGGCTGTCCTTCCCCTTCGGCTGTCCTTCCCCTTTGGCTGTCCTTCCCCTTCGGCTGTCCTTCCCCTTTGGCTGTCCTTCCCCTTCGGCTGTCCTTCCCCTTTGGCTGGCTTGTGGTCAACTGCTCACTTGCAACATGTTTTTATCTCTTTTTTTTATCATTTAGAGTTTATGTTACTAACGTAAAATACATTTTGTATTGTAAATTTGTACATGTTAGAACCATCAGCACCATGGAGAGCGAAGCAGCGAACAGAGTACACAATAAAGAGACGGAAATAAAAGAAATCCTTAGTGCTCGAGCGTTGCTCTTTCTATTATATGCAATGGAAGCCGCTACTTCTTTGGCTACATATTCAAAAGGTCTAGCGAGGAATGCGGCTTCACAAAGGCACCGGTCATAAATACTATATCACAGTTTGGTATCGGTGATTCTTACTGAATTAATATTCCAGAGACTCGTCGTGAATAATGGTTCAGTCCTCACTTACTTTTCAGGTTAGTGATGAGCCATTTTTAAAGTGACCTTCATCTGTGGCACAGGATAATGGCATCTTGAAAAATACAGCATTTACCTAAATAAAATGAAATAAGCAGCATGCTTTGCATTTTCCAATGCGCCACACTTCATTGCATCCTCCTGGACGTGCCATGTGGTGGATGATCAGACTATAGAGAGATTCTGCCGTACCGCACTCTGCAATGAACACGATACATTGTGTAAAACTGTGACTAGCAATATGGAGCGATGAAATGAGATTCCCCTACCATAATGTTATGACAAATTCTATCCAACATACACATTTTTTCTCTTGTTTCCCAGTAACAAAAAAAAAAATATAAATTAGATTTGCTAAAAAGGCAAAGAAGCATTACTACGCATCTGTCACAATATATGTATGTTTCCGGAGGATCACTGACAGGCGCTATGCTCGAATGAACCCCAGGGGTTGTGTCTGCTCCAGTAGGCAAGGAATAAGACACGGCATCTCTCCCCATAGAAAAATATTACTGCCCGCCGCAGATTGTGCAAATGTCCAATTTAGTATGTTATTCTTGTAAAAGAAAATGTAAAATATAATAAGTTGTATTTACATAATTGCTACATAAAATGGCAGCGTAAAAAGTATACATGAAATATTATAATTTGGTCAAAGAAAATTAATTTTAAGAGACACCAGTGGAAATTCTGAATCTTAACTATATAATACAGCTTCATAGGAGGCATAGTGTAAATTCAAGGATGGGAAAACATGATATAGATAGATAGATAGAGGAATAGATAGATAGATAGATAGATAGATAGATAGATAGAGGAATAGATAGATAGATATATAGATAGATAGATAGAGGATAGATAGATAGATAGATAGATAGATAGATAGATAGATAGATAGATAGAGGAATAGATAGATAGATATATAGATAGATAGATAGAGGATAGATAGATAGATAGATAGATATATAGATAGATAGATAGAGGGATAGATAGATAGATAGATAGATAGATAGATAGAGGAATAGATAGATAGATATATAGATAGATAGATAGAGGATAGATAGATAGATAGATAGATAGATAGATAGATAGATACAGGGATAGATAAAGCACCTTGGCCTTTGGATGTAAAACAAATGACCCCGACTTTATTCAAAGACTGAAGAATATAGACATTCAGATCCTCCTGGAAACATGGACCAGAGCTGAAAACGAATCTCTGGTGCCAATCGGATACAGGGAAATCTCTGTCCCTGCCCTTAAAAATAAAAACACCAAACAGGGCCGCTGCTCAGGAGGAATATTGATCTGGTATAAAGAAGAGCTCCACCAGTACATCAAACCAGTGAAGAGAGGAGGCAGCCACATATGGATCAGAATCAGCAGCTCCATCCTCACCTCTCAGTCCGATGTCTACCTCTGCACCACCTATATACCACCGCCAGAGTCCCCCTACTTCAATCCAGACAGCTTTGAGATCTTACAAGAAGAAGCCACCCATTATCAGGTCCTGGGCAAAGTTCTCATCTTTGGAGACCTCAATGCAAGAACAGGGAGAGAAAAAGACTTTCTGACCACAGATGGAAACATCTACATATTTGGGGCAGAGAACGACAGTCACGACTCAGAACACTCAGAGAGAAACAGCTATGACAGTACAGTCAACAAAAGTGGCAAAAAGCTCCTGAACTTATGTAAAAGTTTAGGTCTTCATATTCTTAATGGACGTACAAAGGGAGACTCACTGGGAAGATATACACTAAACTCCCATGTAGGAAGGAGTGTAGTAGACTACGCCATTACAGATATGGACCTGGCAAATATTAGCGCCTTCATAGTCACCCCACAAACGCACCTGTCAGACCACAGCCAACTTCTCCTGTACATAAAATCTACAGAGAAACCATCCACACAAAAGCCACAGCAGAGCAGCCTCTACAAGCGACCTCCATCCTATAAATGGTCCAAGACGTCAGAAATAAAATATAAAGAGGCTCCCAACAGACCGGAATTACAGGAGATGCTCCACAACCTCTACAGCTACAAGTACAAGTCAAACCCAGAAGGAGTGAATCAAGCTGCAAAAGACCTCAACAAAATATTC